>NC_041342.1:35260923-35309095 GCF_004354835.1 Perca flavescens
CTTCACCATTCACCATACCCCCACATCATCACATACCCTTCACCATACCCCCACATCATCACATACCCTTCACCATACCCCCACATCATCACATACCCTTCACCATACCCCCACATCACTCACATACCCTTCACCATACCCCCACATCATCACATACCCTTCACCATACCCCCATATCATTCACCATACCCCCACATCACCATACCCCCACATCATCATCACATACCCTTCACCATACCCCCCACATCATCACATACCCTTCACCATACCCCCACATACCCTTCACCATCCCCCACATATCACATACCCTTCACCATACCCCACATCATCACATACCCTTCACCATACCCCCACATCATCCCCACATCATCACATACCCTTCACCATACCCCCCATCATCACATACCCCACATACCCCCCATCATCACATACCCTTCACCATACCCCCCACCATACCCCACATCATCACATACCCTTCACCATACCCCCACATCATCACATACCCTTCACCATACCCCCACATCATCACATACCCTTCACCATACCCCCACATCATCACATACCCTTCACCATACCCCCACATCATCACATACCCTTCACCATACCCCCATTCACCATACCCCCATATCATCACATACCCTTCACCATACCCCCACATCATCACATACCCTTCACCATACCCCACATCATCACATACCCTTCACCATACCCCCATTTCACCATACCCCCATCATCACATACCCTTCACCATACCCCCACATCATCACATACCCTTCACCATACCCCACATCATCCATACCCTTCACCATACCCCCACATCATCACATACCCTTCACCATCATCGCCCCACCATCATCATCACATACCCTTCACCATACCCCCACATCATCACATACCCTTCACCATACCCCCACATCATCACATACCCTTCACCATACCCCACATCATCACATACCCTTCACCATACCCCCACATCATCACATACCCTTCACCATACCCCCACATTATCACATACCCTTCACCATACCCCCACATCATCACATACCCTTCACCATACCCCCACATCATCACATACCCTTCACCATACCCCCATCATCATCATACCCTTCACCATACCCCCATATCATCACATACCCTTCACCATACCCCCATATCATCACATACCCTTCACCATACCCCCACATCATCACATACCCTTCACCATACCCCCACATCATCACATACCCTTCACCATACCCCCCACATCATCCCTTCACCATACCCCCCACATCATCACATACCCCCACCATACCCCCACATCATCACACCCTTCACCATACCCCCACCATACCCCCTTCACATACATCATCATACCCTTCACCATACCCCCACATCATCACATACCCTTCACCATACCCCCCACCCCCACATCATCACATATCACATTCACACCATACCCCCACATCATCACATACCCTTCACCATACCCCACATCATCCCCCCACCATACCCCCATCATCACATACCCTTCACCATACCCCCACATACCCTTCATCATACCCCCATACCCTTCACCATACCCCCACCCCACACCATACCCCCATCATCACATACCCTTCACCATACCCCCACATCATCACATACCCTTCACCATACCCCCACATCATCCTTCATACCCCACATACCCTTCACCATACCATCATCATACCCTTCACCATACCCCATATCATCACATACCCTTCACCATACCCCCACATCATCACATACCCTTCACCATACCCCCACATCATCACATACCCTTCACCATACCCCCAACATCATCACATACCCCCACCATACCCCCCACATCATCATACCCTTCACCATACCCCCCACATCATCACATACACATACCCCCACCACATACCCTTCACCATACCCCCACATCATCACATACCCTTCACCATACCCCCCCCATCATCACATACCCTTCACCATACCCCACCATCATCCCACATTATCACATACCCTTCACCATACCCCCACATCACCACATACCCTTCACCATACCCCCACATCATCACATACCCTTCACCATACCCCCCATCATCACATACCCTTCACCATACCCCCACATCATCATCACCCTTCACCCTTCCCCCATCATCACATACCCTTCACCATACCCCCATCATCACATACCCTTCACCATACCCCCATCATCACATACCCTTCACCATACCCCCCCATCATCACATACCCTTCACCATACCCCCACATCATCACATACCCTTCACCATACCCCCACATCATCACCCTTCACCATACCCCTTCACCATTCACCCCCCCACATCATCACATACCCTTCACCATACCCCCACATCATCACATACCCTTCACCATAACCCCACATCATCACATACCCTTCACCATACCCCCACATCATCACATACCCTTCACCATACCCACATCATCCATACCCTTCACCATACCCCCATCATCATTACCCTTCACCATACCCCCCACATCATCACATACCCTTCACCATACCCCCACATCATCACATACCCTTCACCATACCCCCACATCATCACATCCCTTCACCATACCCCACATTATCACATACCCTTCACCATACCCCCACATCATTGCATACCCTTCACCATACCCCCATTATCATCCCTTCATACCCCACATCATCCCCCTTCACCATACCCCCACATCATCACATACCCTTCACCATACCCCCATCATCACATACCCTTCACCATACCCCCACATCATCACATACCCTTACCCCCACATCATCACATACCCTTCACCATACCCCCCCATCATCATCACATACCCTTCACCATCCCCCACATCATCGATACCCATACATCATCACATACCCTTCACCATACCCCCACATCATCACATACCCTTCACCATACCCCCACATCATCACATAGATATTTGCACGGTTTTATGTCAGTTAGCCTAATAGCTGGTTTGATTTGCATTGAGAGATGATTTTATGGAAAGTACCCCATGCCAATCTCTAGGTATGGTGAACGGTATGTGATGATGTGGGGGGTATGGTGAAGGGTATGTGATGATGTGGGGGTATAGTGAAGGGTATGCGATGATGGGGGGTATGATGAAGAGTATGTGATGATGTGGGGGGGCCAAGGGAACTCTATCAGGATGCATAGTATCCTGGATCCATGAAATAACTGGCCTTTAAAAATAAAAATGTGCCTGCCTCTATGGGAATCTAACATAGGGGTGGACTGACCTATGCCCCCTGTATTTTAAGGAAGAAGATTTATTTATTTACGATACATTATTCATTCACAAATATAATTGGTGTCCTTAAAGGTTGGATCTTTCCAAATGTTTTTAATTAAGGCATTAAGATCAATTTCCAAAAGATGATTTTTTTTATTCCTCTTTTTAGTCAACTTTAGCATGGGTGTCCTAATTTTTTTCACATGACTGTATATACTATGATAAAGTTTGCTAAAAAGCAATTTGTAAACCAAAGAAAAAATAAAACCAGCTGAGCTCAGTGTACCTATAAGGATGTGGCCCACAATGAGGATGAACTGGACAAAGAAACGTTTGTTTAATAAGTAGGCTTGTCTGTGGAGTCCTCAGATGTTTGTTCAGGCCTAGCAGTGTTGACCCCGACCCGTAAGCATCCTGCAGACACACCTGTAGAGGAGAGTATAAAGACCCTGGACTGAACTGAGTCAGACATCAAGCTTCAAGGAGTCTCTCCACAGCAGCTCTCCAGAGAAGCTCCACAGCCTCCAGACCGACCCTGAAGATGAGTCCCTCTGCCAGCCTGCTGCTGCTGCTGCTGCTGCTGCTGCTGCTCGGCCTCTCTCAGGCACTTCCTCTTCCAGACACCGTCGACATCACCACCAGGATTCTGACCTCCAACAAGGGCATCGATGAGATCCTGCTGCAAGGAGACCTGCTGGTTCCCAGTACCAGAGATGCCCTAATGTGCCCTAACCAGAACTGCTTCTGGAAGAAAAACTCCAGTGGCCTGGTGACAGTCCCCTTCACCGTGAGCAATGAGTACACCAGCTCAGAGAAGCAGCTGATTGTCAAAGCCTTGCAGGGCTTCCACAGCACAACCTGTATCCGCTTTATGCCCCGTAACAACGAGGCCGACTACATCAGTGTGGAGAACAAATCAGGATGTTTCTCCTTTCTGGGCAAAGTGGGAGGCAGTCAGGTTATCTCTCTGCAGAGGCCAGGCTGCGTCTCCTACGGCATCATCCAGCACGAGTTCAACCACGCTCTGGGCTTCTGGCACGAACACACCAGGAGCGATCGCGACAACTACGTCAGGATCAATTGGGCCAACATGGACCCTCAGATGGCCTTCAACTTCAACAAGCAGGACACCAACAACCTGAACACTTCCTACGACTACAGCTCCATCATGCACTATGGAAGAACAACCTTCTCCATCAACGGGCAGGACACCATCACCCCCATCCCCGACCCTAACGTTCTGATCGGCCAGAAGCAGGGCTTGTCCTCCTTGGACATCATAAGAATCAATAAGCTTTACAGCTGCTAAAAACAACACATCTTATCCTAAGTTATCAGTTATGAAAACAAGTTTCTGTTCAAATAATCTTTAAGCAGACAGCAGAATCTAAGAATATGAATCTGTGAATTCTCTGATACTGTACCCTAGCTAATTAAAGCATGCATTTAATATTTGTTTGTTTGTGTTGTTCATTTATCTATTTCTACTTATAAAACTTACTTATTAATCTGACATGTGCAAAACTCAAACTACAGTCTGCACAGCAGCAGTCACCCGAGCCAGCGATATTACACAAGTCATTTTTTGGAAGTCAAAGTCGAGTCTCAAGTCTTTTGCCATAAGTCTCCGGCCATCTGATCTGTCCCTAACACTGTATTGTTAAATCTTAAGAATTCAAAGCATGTCCTGTAGCTCCCATCCATACAGTACAGTATATAGTATCAACATCAGTTGTAGTATAACTTTATGGGGTCTACTTAACACATTCCTCTAGCCCTCGGAACTGGTGAAATATTAACCTAAGTCCTTGACATCATATGGATACAACTATAAAGATACAATGTGCCTGTTCCCAGCATTAGCACAACACTTTGCGATGGTTAGCTTGTTACCTATGATGATATATGCTAAATGTAACGTCTCTTTCACTCAAAAAGTGAAAGTGGAAATCAAGAGAATAGTGCCAGCGCCACACCAGTTACAGAACAACATGCATCTCAGTGTCATTCCAAATTACACACAATAAGCAGTTTGAACTCACTGATGTAATGACATTTATTTATTTTCTAAGTGTTAGTAGCAGGGCATGAAGTTAACTTTTTTGACCACCAGCCACTTTGGCAGGTGGACTTTTTACCAGCCAGCCTTTTCTTTTGCCTCATAAAAGGTGAAAAACAGGACTTGCTGTGTCTTTATGATCCTGTCCTGTCCTATTCATGGTAGCCTACTCATGGACATTGCGCCATCATCACGTGCTGTAGTATGGGGGGGGGGCGCCTTGATAATACTGCATAGGGGTCCGGTGTTGGCTTGTTACACCACTGCATATAATAGATGAGATGACTGACAAAATCAGGAGTAGCCTACGTGTACCACAACAAGAACAAAACACTCGAGAATGTGGACCATAACACATGAGTTGTTGCAAAAAAGTTGCAACTTTTTGTGTGTAGTTCTTAAAAATAAAAATAATTAAATTAAAAGGAAACTTGTTTTGGGGAGAATAATAATTAGTACTATTAATTAATTAGTTGATTAGATTTTCTAGGAACCTTACCAAAAAGGCTCAGGATGATGATGTTGGTATAATATGAATACAGCTGGTGGATTAAAGACACAAAATAATAATTTATTGAATTAATCAAATATGAACATATGTGTCAGTGGCTTGTTGACCTTTACATTGTTAGTTAATTTCCTAACCTGGGCTGACACACACACACACACACACACACACACACACACACACACACACACACACACACACACACACACACACACACACACACACACACACACACACACACACACACACACACTATCCTGGGCTGGGACTCACATTCATACGGTTTCATAAAGTACTTATTGGACTTTAACTTATCATCAGAGGTGTCAAAAGTATTCACATTCATTACTCAAGTAGAAGTATAGATACTAGGGTTTGAAAAGACTTTTGTAGAAGTTGAAGTATCAACTCAAGCTTTTTACTTAAGTAAAAGTGTAAAAGTATTGGTTTCAAAACTACTTAAAGTATAAAAGTAAAAGTAATGTAAGGCAGAGATCTTCAACAGGGGGTCCTCAGAGTCATTGCAAGGGGGCCTCCAAATTATTGTACATTTTTGAGTCTTTAAAAAAAATAAATAAATAAAATGCCTTAACATAATTCCAACATATTATTAGCAAATATAAATTCCCACTGATGATAGGCTTACTGGCCTAGGTAAGGTAGTCCCTAAGATATCAGCCCACAGATACAGTTAATCCTAGATTTACTGTGCCACATTCAGTAGGTCACATACAGTATGTAACATTAAAATATGATTTATAAAATCATGCCAACAATTAATATTTTAATAGCTTATGAAAAAACGTATATAAGAAGGCTTTAGGTTACCCTAACAGTTATTGTAGGCCCAGTTTAATATGCAACTTAATTTCATACAATATGTAGTAGGGGGTCCCTGCTACATCTCACTTTAAGTTAAGGGATCCTTGGATTAAAAAATGTTCAAGACCCCTGATGTAAGGGGGGGGTGCCATTAAGGACAACAGCTTAACTCTAAAACGCGGGGACAAAATCATATGACTATAATAATGTTACAGTATATTAAAATCATACCTGCAAACTCAGAAGGGCTGAAAAAGGTGACACGTAGGCTACATCTCTTCTGTGTTTTTCAGACAACGGCAGCTACAGTCTGGTGTCAGACTCCTCGCCAGTGAAATATAAACACACTTTTACACCGTTTAGCTCTCAGCATTTGATCATGTTTACTCCATCTTCTAGCTAACGCTAGGCTAACCTGCTTCAAATTGTAGTGTTGACTAGCGTTCCGTGCGGCGATGTTCAGTTCCCTCTAACGTCCGTTTTCGGAGCATCGCGAAGGCACCTAAGGCACCGAAATCCGTGTTGCTATTCGGTCCGGTAGATAACGGTCGTCAAGGCACCGGTGGCGTATTAGCACCGGGTCTGTACAGGTGTTATGGATCGCGTACAAACCAATAGGGTGTCGGAATAGCTATGTTTATACTTCTCATACAACCACAATCAAATTCACTCTCTCCGGATGGAGCGATCTGGATAGGGTTTTTTGTGTGTGTGTTTTTTTGAACGATGACTGACGAGCTGGAATGAAAACAAGCCGAACTGAAATATGAGTAACGAGGCTATTTTTAAAATGTAGGGAGTAGAAAATACAGATAATTGCGTGAAAATGTAAGGAGTAGAAGTAAAAGGTATGCTGTAAAATAATTACTCCAGCAAAGTATAGATACCCAAAATTTCTACTTAAGTAAGGTAACGAAGTATTTGTACTTCGTTACTTGACACCTCTGCTTATCATTGCACTTACAATGAAGTAGCTGTCCTCAATTTAGGTCATCCACCGTGTGTGATTGTGTGTGTTTGTGTGTGTGTGTGTGTGATTGTGTGTGTGTGTGTGTGTGTGTGTGTGTGTGTGTGTGTGTGTGTGTGTGTGTGTGTGTGTGCGCGTCAGTCGGAGCAACAGCCCCGCCCGCTGCAGACATCTGACAAGATGAAACAGCAGCAACTTTCAGAGACTTAAGAGTGAAAAATTGTTCCAGCGTACATTGATGTTACAAAGTATACATGTTGGCAGGACGGTCTGAAATGTTTTGTTGGTAAATGTGAGCTGTTCGAGTCACACACACGTCTCGTCTTCATAACATAAACAAGGAAATGAACTTGACCCGTTCTCCCTACCGCTTGCAAAATTACAAATCCCACTATGGCCACGCCAAGACCCGCCCTACGAAGCAGCTCGATTGGTTGGGGTTAGACATTTCACCTTGAGTGGTTAAGGTTAGGTTTTGGTTGGTTAGGGGATTGGTCAGGGAATAGGACCTGTACATGTAAGCATGGACGCTTGGCCAATAGTAGTGTGTGAACGCTATTGAAGGGCGGGTCTTGGCGTGGCCATAGTGGGATTCGTAATATCGCCTCCCGCTTGGTCAGTGGCTGCGCGATAGGGAGCCCCGGCTGTCAATCAATGTCTTCCAGTGATGCGGGCCCCTGATTGGACCAGGCCCGTAAGCAACTGCGTACCCTACTTACAGATAGTTACACATCGGAATCACTCAATTATCATTGGCTACCCGCCAAAGTGGCCCCATAGATCAGTGTGCAGGGTTACCGTGCGTTCATGGACTTCGGAAAAACGTTTTTCCGAGTGAAAACGTCACCATTCACGTAACTTCCTGTGGGAACCAGAGGTGGGAAACTCAGGCTGGATTTTGATACCCGACGTTTGATGGAGGCGACTTTGGTTCACTGAACATATTTTAATGACAATAAACTGTTTACTATAGACACATGCCTCTGCCAAGAAACATACACAGACATAACATGTTTAAAATTATTCATAAATAGGCATATGTATAAAACAACAACACATTATCCGTGTACTTTCCCGTTGGTTGTCCTGCAGATAACACAAACACACACCTGGCGATGTGCTGTTT
Source organism: Perca flavescens (assembly GCF_004354835.1). Lineage (NCBI taxonomy): Eukaryota > Metazoa > Chordata > Actinopteri > Perciformes > Percidae > Perca > Perca flavescens. The sequence goes on from NC_041342.1 coordinate 35,269,637, forward strand.
GGATGATAAGAAAACAGTAGAGAATCTTCTGTTATTGTGGCCTCCATGTTTTCACCACCTGATGCTCCAACCGTTGGTGGCAGTCATGCTACAAGTTGTTATGCCAAACGCCCAATATAACAGAAGAAGAAGAACACTCATCCCGACCATGTGAACGCTGCCAGTCGGAAAAACAACGTAACCACGTGGGGGCGGTCCCTGTTATTCCGAGATGGCATGAACGCAGCATTAGGCCTGAGGCCTGCACTACGAAGCAAGATCAACATGGCCTGGATCATCTTTCAGTTATCCGGCTTCACCTAACCTAACAACTGCGGTCCTGCATAACCTGTACTACGACGCTGGTTATCAACTAGTTCAGTCAACCAATCAGGGTTTCCCAATCCAGCGGCGCGCGCGTTCACATAAAAGAGGCGGGGTTTGCACAGCACAACCAATCACAAACATCTACCAGAGCCGCATGTTATATATAAGAAGAGCAAATTATAATTCTCCATAAATATGAAGAACACAGACTCGGTTTTACAGGGAAAACTCAATACATTCGCTGATTCCTAAAACAGGAAGGAAAGCTGGCAAAAAAATAAATAAATAGTCAGTCAGTCAGGACCAAGATCTGATCATAATTACACTTGTGCTTTCCATAAACTGTCGTTGCTTTAGTCTATTATTTCAGTTGCAACCCTGGCAGTGGGAAGCGACCGTGAGAGCAAATAAAAAATATAAAAACATAATTCAAACCGATGTGCGCATTGGCAACACATGGCTCAAGAAGCCGATATGTAATTCCCTCCCATTAAAATATATAGGCTATATTTCATAAAAATACCCATGTTAACGGGGTTGTTGGTCTCTCAATGTTTGAACTTTTGATTTACAGTATTTAGGTTTTCAGCCACAGTTTGAAAATAAGAATCAATGGAATCAATAAAATTTGCATCAAAGTATTTCTGATTCTGGATGCAATTCTTTGCAAGAAGGCAAATTTGACAAGAAATGGTTCTGGCATGAAAGCTACGTACAGAAATAGGCTACAATAGAGATAGATAGATAGAGATACTTTATTTATCCTGAAGTAAGTAAGTAAGTAAGTAAAATTTATTTATAAAGCGCTTTTCACAGATAAAATCACAAAGTGCTGTACAAAGGAAGAGGTAAAACAAACAATGTAGAATGTATATACATATGTATAATTAAAGTGACACTAGTGAAAACCCGTCAACCAAAAGCTTTCCTAAATAAAAATGTTTTCAGATCCTTTTTAAAAGAGACAACAGAGTCTGCCAGACGCATGGACAGGGGCAGGACGTTCCATAGTCTGGGAGCAACAATTTCAAAAGACAGGTCCCCTCGGGTCTTATAACGAGTCTTAGGGACTACAAGCAGGTTCTGGCCAGCGGACCGAAGGGTCCGGCCAGAGGAATACGGCTTCAAAAGGTCCAGGATGTACTGTGGGGCCTGACCATTTAAGGCTCTGAAAGTCAGTACTAAAATCTTAAAATCAATCCTGAATTTTACAGGGAGCCAGTGGAGAGCCGACAAGACTGGAGTGATATGAGACCTTCGAGGAGCACCTGTTAAAAGCCTAGCAGCAGAATTTTGAACAATTTGCAGTTTGTTCAGGGCGGACTTATTCAGACAAGTAAAAACAGAATTGCAGTAGTCAAGTCTTGTTGATATGAAAGCGTGAATTATCATTTCCAGATCCTTTTTTGACAGTATTTTGCGTATTTTACAGATGTTCCTAAGATGATAAAAGCAATTTCGGACGAGCTGTTTTGAGTGTGTCTCCAAAGACATGGCTTGGTCAAACACAACCCCCAGGTTTCTGAGGCTGGATTTGACAGAGAGGCCCAGAGAGCCAAGGTGCTGTTTGATCAGCGGGATCTTATGGTCTGGAGCAAAGATCTGCGTTTCAGTCTAGTTTGAATTTATCTGCAGGTAGTTAGTGGCCAGCCAGTCTTTGATGGAGGACACACACTCTAGGAACAGGGACAAACGATGGAACTCAGCATCATTAAAAGAACAATACAACTGGACATCGTCGGCATAGAAATGATATGATACATCCTTAAAACAACCAATAATTTGACCAAGTGGCAAAATGTACAGTAAAAACAAAATAGGACCCAAAACTGACCCTTGTGCCACTCCGCAGGACAAATTGGCCACATCAGACTGTACATTGTCTACAGCAACATTAAAGGTTCTGCCATGAATATAGGAAGAGAACCATTGAAGGACAGATCCTGATAGTCCCATCTCATTTTGAAGCCGATTGATCAGTATACTGTGATCCACAGTGTCAAAAGCAGAAGTCAAATCAAGAAGTACAAGTACAGTGTAGCAGCCAGAGTCTGATGCCATCATCACATCACTAGAGACTTTGATAAGGGCTGTTTCAGTGGAGTGTAATTTTCGAAAACCAGACTGAAAAGTATCAAACAAGTTGTGCTGCTCCATAAAGGAGGTCAGCTGGCATGCCACTACTTTTTCTAAAATTTTGGAGATAAATGGAAGTTTAGATATGGGCCTGTAGTTATTAGGTTCTGAAGGGTCAAGATTGGGCTTTTTAAGGATGGGGTTTACCACAGCGTGTTTGAAGTAGCTGGGGACTGAGCCAGATCTAAGTGACAGGTTAATTATTTTTTCCACACAGGGGCCGACAATATCAAACATTTTCAACAATAGAGTTGTTGGGACAATGTCAGCGGGGCTCGAAGACGGTTTCATACTTGCTGTTATGGTCTTCACATCCTGTAGGCTGACAGGAGTGAAGGACGACCAAGACGACACCGGTGAAAACTCAGTAGAACAAACACTGATGAGTGGAAAACTAACACTGGCCCTAATGTCATGTACTTTGTTCAGAAAAAACGACAAAAAGTTGTTACAGTCCTCATGTGTGTACACAGACACAAGAGGAGCTAAATGTGCAATAAGAGTTTCAATGGTGTCAAACAAGACTTTTGGATTCTTCTTATTTCCTGACACAAGGTTAGAAAAATAAGCTGAGCGAGCCTACTTTATCAATTCATTCAGATCCAGCATCATGTCTCTTAAATGGAGTCTGTGTACCTCTAATTTAGTGGCTTTCCACAGACGCTCTGTCTTCCGACATTTTCTCCTAAAACTACAAATGTTATCATTTATCCATGGGAGGGCCTTTTTCTGTGACCCTGAAATCATTTTAACAGGCGCTACCATATCCAAAACCGAACGGACAGTGGTTGTTGAAACTTTGCACAAGTGAATCAACATCATCACATTCAAAAAAGGGGCGAGAGTCAAAAGAGGCAGAGAACTCACTAGGTGTTGTCTCACTAATGATGCGTTTTTGTATTACAACATTACAGACAGTAGGCATCATGGTAAGCGACAAATTAAAAGAAATACAGCAGTGGTCACTAATTTGAAATTCTTCAACACTCAGTTTATCAATGTTTAGGCCACAAGAGAATACCAAATCTAACGTGTGGCCTTTTTCATGCGTGGGACCAGAAACATGCTGTACAAAGTTAAAAGAATCCATAATAGTCAACAGTTCAGCTGCAGTTGAACAAGAGGGATCGTCAACATGCAAATTAAAATCCCCAAGGACTAAAACGCGATCTAGTTTAATGATAGACGTTAAAAACTCAGAGAACTCGTCAAGAAATGAACGTGCAGGACCAGGAGGTCGGTAAAGTAAAACACAGTAAAAGGGGTGTATTTTCCCAACCTTACACATCTGTAGCTCGAAGGAGTGGAATGAAGCGGTGTCCGTCAAACTGCAGCAGAAAGAATCCCGAAAAGCCAGCGCAAGTCCGCCTCCACGGCGCGCGAGCCGAGGAGTCCCAAACACGGAGCAGGGGGGGCATAGTTCTTTAAGGTGAAAGTGCTCGTTCTCCCGCTGCCACGTCTCCGTAATGAACAGAAAATCCAAGTTCTCCTTAGTGAAATGGTCGTTCAGGGTAAAAGCCTTGCTCGCAATGGAGCGCGCATTTAGAAGTGCAATCCTGGTAGAGCGCGTGTGTGACAAGGGCTCGCCTGGGACATGCTGGATGGCATGATCCGTCCGACAGGTAACCGGGCACAGGACACGCTGGCGGGGCGCACGATGGCAAGCAGGCCGGGTTGGGAAGATCCAGTCGGAGATGCTCCACACAGGCGATGACGCACAGACCGCGTCCCGATCTGACTCGCAGACCGGAACCGGCCTCAGGCACCGCTCACTCCCAGGAGCACTGGATCCGTTTGGCCCAGGAAATTAATGCGTACAATAGCTTATACACAACATACATCCACATAGGCACACATACATACATATTTTGTAAAGCTTACAGAGGTCATATGATCGAACACATTTTTTGTTTGTACAGTTATATATGGAAAAATGTATTGTTTAATATTGGCAGCCAGCTCCAAAAAGCTTGGCTTCTTTTTCAATTTTTTTTTATGTATATAAAATGTGGATAAAATAATTATTAAAGACATATGACATCCAAGCACACATACTACATAAATACAAAGAAAGGTATCAAATGTGTGCCCTTACAGTAAAGTTTGGTTGTAGCGTGTTTAAAGGAGCAGTGTGGAAAAAATGCAAAAAGGTGCAATGGTATCATAGTGCAAAGAGTGTCAGTGCAAATTCTATCTATTCAAGGCAGACAGGCAACACAATATATATCAAAAATAGAATAATCATTACTTAACTATACATAGACACTAGTAAAAGACTTAAAGAAAAATTTAAGTTACCTAAAGTTGAAAACTGTCCATACAGAACATAAGGACAGCAGGGTGTATTGACCATACATGCAAGCTAGCAAAACATGACTGTTATGGTTTCGGCGTTTTGCTTGCTATTTTGTTTCCTTTCTAGTTTTCTGTATTTATCCTGTTTGCTTTATTCTGGACTGTGTATTTATGTTCCCTGTGTTCTCTGCTCTCCCTTGTGTTTAGTTTTGTCAAGTTTCTGTATTTAGTAGATTCCATGTGTTCTGTTAGTTGTTCCCGTTTCCTGTTTTATTTTGATAGTCTGGTCTTCTGTCTTGTCATGTCTAGCTTTGCTTTGTTTCTCGCCTTGGTTGATTGTCCTGCCCCGCCCTGATGTGCTTCACCTGTTGTCTCACCTGTTTCTCATTTACCCATCACCTCATGTATTTAGCCTCTGTGTTCCCCTTGTCTTGTGTCAGATCGTTTTGTGTCGGTACCTGTGTTGGTTTGTAGCCATGTCCTCGTGTTTTTCTCCCTGTACCTTGTGTCTGTGCCTGCGTCAGTGTTCTCCTGCCTATGTTTTTCCCGTCAGTTCTTTTGTTTTGTGAGTTTTCCAGTCTTTGTACTGCCGCTTTTGTTTATATTAAATCCTCCACTGCAAACGTCCTCCTGCCTGCCTGCCTGCTCTCTCTGCATTTTTTGGGTCCTCTATTTCCCTCACCTTAACAATGACAAGCAATGAGTGCTATATTTAGTATTTTGTTGCCACTGTGTAATGGTTGATTGGAAGAGCTCATACACTTGTTTGCAAGTTGTGTTGTTTGATGGCAAAATTAGCTTTTGTTGATTATTTTAAATGTTTCGGCACGGTTAGAGCCTTTTGCAAACAAAATGTGTCATTGTGACCATGAGTACCACTGTTCAGCCTGTGTGTTAACTGTTTTGAAAAAAGGGAGTTTGAGTTGACTGCTGCGTCAAAGCAATCAAGAAAAACTGTAAGTGAACAAGGTGTACCAGGTCCACCAAACACTGGACCGTCTTGACTGTCTTAATTCTGCACATATTTCTGTTACTGTGGTCCTATAGGACAAGGCTTGTGTACCAGAGTCTGGGAGGACAGGATAGGACACTGTAGGTTATTTTAAAGGTCCCATGGCATGAAAATGTCACTTTATGAGTTTTTTTTTAACATTAATATGCGTTCCCCCAGCCTGCCTATGGTCCCCCAGTGACTAGAAATGGTGATAGGTGTAAACCGAGCCCTGGGTATCCTGCTCTGCCGTGTGTGTGTGTGTGTGTGTTATCTCATTGTTCAGTGTTTGGCTGACGGATTTACACAAGATTAATAAGTAAGTTTTATAAGTAGAAATAGATGAATGAACAACACAAACAAACAAATATTGAATGCATGTTTTAATTAGATAGGGTACATTATCAGAGAATTCACAGATTCATATTCTTAGATTCTGCTGTCTGCTTAAAGAATATTGGAACAGAAACTTGTTTTCATAACTGATAACTTTGGATAAGATGTGTTCTTTTTAGCAGCTGTAGAGCTTATTGATTCTTATGATGTCCAAGGAGGACAAGCCCTGCTTCTGGCCGATCTGAACGTTAGGGTTGGGGATGGGGGTGATGGTGTCCAGCCCGTTGATGGAGAAGGCTGTTCTTCCATAGTGCATGATGGAGCTGTAGTCGTAGGAAGTGTTCAGGTTGTTGGTGTCCTGCTTGTTGAAGTTGAAGGCCATCTGAGGGTTCATGTTGGCCCAGTTGATCCTGACGTAGTTGTCGCGATCGCTCCTGGTCTGTTCGTGCCAGAAGCCCAGAGCATGGTTGAACTCGTGCTGGATGAGGCCGTAGGAGACGCAGCCCGACCTCTGCAGAGAGAGCAACTGACCACCTCCCACTTTGCCCAGAAAGGAGAAACATCCTGATTTGTTCTCCACGCTGATGTAGTCGGCCTCGTTGTTACGGGGCACGAAGCGGATACAGGTTGTGCTGTGGAAGCCCTGCAAGGCTTTGACAATCAGCTGCTTCTCTGAGCTGGTGTACTCACTGCTCACGGTGAAGGGGACTGTCACCAGGCCACTGGAGTTTTTCTTCCAGAAGCAGTTCTGGTTAGGGCACATTAGGGCATTTCTGGTACTGGGAAACAGCAGGTCTCCTTCCAGCAGGATCTCATCGCTGCCCTTGTTGGAGGTCAGAATCCTGGTGGTGATGTCAATGGTGTCTGGGGCTTCTTCTTCTTCGCCTCCTGGCTCCTGGAGAGGAAGTGCCTGAGAGAGGCCGAGCAGGAGCAGCAGCAGCAGGCTGGCAGAGGGAGTCATCTTCAGGGTCGGTCTGGAGGCTATGGAGCTTCTCTGGAGAGCTGCTGTGGAGAGACTCCTTGAAGCTTGATGTTTGACTCAGTTCAGTCCAGGGTCTTTATAGTCTCCTCTACAGGTGTGTCTGCAGGAGGCTTATGGGTCGGGGTCTACACTGCTAGGCCTGAACAAACCTCTGAAGGGAGGACTCCACAGACAAGCCTACTTATTAAACAAACGTTTCTTTGTCCAGTTTATCCTCATTGTGTGCCACATCCTTATATCTACACTGAGCTCAGCTGGTTTTTATTTTTCTTTGGTTTACAAATGGCTTTTTAGCAACCTTTATCAAAGTATATAATGTACAATTAAATGTGTGTGACCGAAATACTGTTTCTTCACTCTCTGATGACCTGCATGATTGAAATCCCCATGTGTGCCTTTTATGACAAGCTGAAGAAGAAGGTAGATTCTTCTCTACATCCTCTTACTGTGTAGCTGCTGCTCTGCCTGCTGCATTAGGGTTAGGGGACACACACAGACACACACTAAATGTCTCACATCTTCAAAATGAAACACTTCATTCAAAATACCATAAACACATCTCAAAATCAAGCATTTGCATCAAATGGCAAACACTTTTTTCAAAATAGTACATTTTTGGATATACCATGTACACACTGTTGTTCTAAATCTAAAGGTCTTTTGTCTTTCATAGGCTTATAGCTACATTTATAGTGTTCTAGAGAGAAAGTGATCTGCTGAGAGTGGTTGAAAAGTGCACTGTAAAAAACAATGTAATGTTACAGTAAAACAGAACATATTTATTGGGTAAAACATTATGTTTGTAAGAGTAGCACAGTGTTGTTTACAGTAGTATGAAACAAGAAAACAAAAGTACCATCATATGTAAACCAAAGGTATCATTTTTAGAATGAAGAATATGTATGTGTTTGTGTGTGTGTGTTTGTGTGTGTGTGTGTGTGTGTGTGTCTGTGTGTGTGTGTGTGTGTGTGTGTGTTTGTGTTAGGGTTAGAGATTGTATGCACTTTGTGCAAAACAAAGTCTGATTTGTAATGATGAAATAGTCTTTAGATAGTTGCATTCAGTATGGACGTAAGTCTACAGTGTTGCTAATGTATGTGAGTGAGCTGATTTACACAAGATTAATAAGCAAGTTTTATATGTAGAAATAGATAAATGTACAACACACACAAACAAATATTGAATGAATGCTTTAATTAGATAGCGTACAGTATCAGAGAATTTACCGATTCATTGTCTTAGATTCTGCTGTCTGCTTAAAGAATATTTGAACAGAAACATGTTTTCATAACTGATAACTTTGGATAAGATGTGTTCTTTTTAGCAGCTGTAGAGCTTATTGATCCTCATGATGTTCCAGGAGGACTAGCCCTGACTCTGCATTTTGCATTTTTTGTGTGCAGTTTTGGGAATTGTGTGTAGAGTTTTGTAAATGTTATTTTCACACATTTTCTATACAATTGTACATAGCGCAACAGTGCTGCCATGTACATAAATACACAAATATACAGCACAATATACATTACCTACAGAAACGTCTTCTACCCACTCCCCACCCTCTCCAGTCGCCAGGCATCCTCATTAACTATCCATACGTAAGTATACATTTGGAGTAAAGTGAACCTACATTTTACCGCCCATAAACAAAAAGACAAGGTAGGGTACATCCTACATGAAGACAAAAGGCTACATAAAGAAGCATAAGAAGAGAAATTAGGGCCGTGACTGGATGGATTTCAATAGCAATGCCTAAAACGTCCCTAAGTGATGTAAATACTGCCTCCCAGAATGTTTGTAAGCGAGGGCAGGCCCACTACATGTGTATTAAGGTAGCTGGAGCATTTTGACATTTTTCGCATAACGGATCTAGAGAGGGGAACAGTTTTGCCAGTTTCACCCTGGAGAAATGCAATCTGTGAACAATTTTAAATTGTAGCAAGCCATGTATGGAGCATGGTGAAGAAACATGCACTAGTCTCAGAATTTTGCTCCATTCATCATCTGAGAAGCTGGAGCCCAGGTCCTCCTCCCAAAATGCTCTTATGTTAGCTACTGTCTGTGGGTTTATGCCGCTTTTGAAGGTGTAAATGAGGGAGATGGTGCCTCTACGTTGCATTGCTAGGGCCAGTAATTCCTCCGGTGGTGTTGGGGTTGCCAAATGGGGAAAAGCTTGATAATTATGCTGAACAAAATGTCGTTTCTGAAGATAGCGGAAATGGTCACAGGCCTTAAAGTTACATTTTTCTGAGAGCTGACTGAAAGAGGCAATTACACCATCTATGAAAGGTATTGTATGTAGCAGATGCCATTAGAATGCCAAGCTCTGAAAGCTAGGTCAAGCTTTGAGGGACTAAACAAGTGATTATGCGGTAGTGGTGCCCTGAAGGAGATGCCGTGTTAGTTAAAATGTTTCCTAAATTGAGCCAAAATCGTGAGAGAATGAATTACAACTGGATTGTTAATCATCCATTAAGGCCGTCCCCCCCCCCCTCCTTTTTTTTTCTTTGTAGATAAGGCTATTGATCCTGGGATGTTTACCAGCCCAAATGAATTTAGATATGGCCTTGACCAGTCCTTTGAATTTGTTCAAGGGAATACAAATTTGAATATTTTGGAATATATAGAGAAAGCAGGGAACAATGTTCATTTTGACTAGGTTAATACACCCCACCATAGACATAGGGATAGTCCTCCACCTCTGCAAGTCTTGCTTGCATTTCTCAATCAAGGGGCAGAAGTTGCTTTTACATGATTGGTTATATGAACAGACTGTAGTGACTGTAATCCAGATATTTAAATTGTGAGGACAAAGTCTTGAAAGGTAAATTTGGTGTCGGCTTTTTAAGAGCTGCATTGTTGACAGGGAACAATTTGCTCTTTTCCAGGTTAAGTTTTTAGCCAGAGAGTTTTCCAAACTGTTCCAGAATGTTGAGAATGGCTGGTACAGATATGTCTGGGTCTGTTATGAAAAGCAGAATATCATCAGCATAGGCTGAAATTTTGTGGGATAGCCCTTCTCTAATACTACCCTTAAAGGTCATACAGCTCCAAAATGCCATGGCCAAAGGTTCAAGGAAAATATCAAAAAGCAGGGGTGAGAGAGGGCATACTTGTGTGTAGAGTTTTGAAAAGAGGAGACATAGTTTTGAAAACGTGTGTAAGCAGTTGGAAAAAACTATAAGTGCGACTCGAGTTGGAGTCTCAAACTTCAGTCCCCATCTTGGTGTGTCTGTGTGTGTGTGTGAAAGAAGTATGTAGGGAAGAGCCTAAATTCTTCCTTTCCTTCTTATTTCCTGGCCTACCTTCTTCTTCAGCTTGTCATAAAAGGTTCACATGGGGATTTCAATTACGCAGGTTATCAGAGAGTGAAGAAACAGTATTTTGGTCACAGTATTTTGGTCACAGTATTTTGTACATATATACTTTGATAAAGGTTGCTAAGAAGTCATTTGTAAACCAAAGAAAAATAAAAACCAGCTGAGCTCAGTGTAGATATAAGGATGTGGCACACAATGAGGATAAACTGGACAAAGAAACGTTTGTTTAATAAGTAGGCTTGTCTGTGGAGTCCTCCCTTCAGAGGTTTGTTCAGGCCTAGCAGTGTAGACCCCGACCCATAAGCCTCCTGCAGACACACCTGTAGAGGAGAGTATAAAGACCCTGGACTGAACTGAGTCAAACATCAAGCTTCAAGGAGTCTCTCCACAGCAGCTCTCCAGAGAAGCTCCATAGCCTCCAGACCGACCCTGAAGATGACTCCCTCTGCCAGCCTGCTGCTGCTGCTCCTGCTCGGCCTCTCTCAGGCACTTCCTCTCCAGGAGCCAGGAGGCGAAGAAGAAGAAGCCCCAGACACCATCGACATCACCACCAGGATTCTGACCTCCAACAAGGGCAGCGATGAGATCCTGCTGGAAGGAGACCTGCTGGTTCCCAGTACCAGAAATGCCCTAATGTGCCCTAACCAGAACTGCTTCTGGAAGAAAAACTCCAGTGGCCTGGTGACAGTCCCCTTCACCGTGAGCAGTGAGTACACCAGCTCAGAGAAGCGGCTGATTGTCAAAGCCTTGCAGGGCTTCCACAGCACAACCTGTATCCGCTTCGTGCCCCGTAACAACGAGAACGACTACATCAGCGTGGAGAACCAATCAGGATGTTTCTCCTTTCTGGGCAAAGTGGGAGGCAGTCAGGTTATCTCTCTGCAGAGGTATGGCTGTGTCTACAACGGCATCATCCAGCACGAGTTCAACCATGCTCTGGGCTTCCGGCACGAACAGACCAGGAGCGATCGCGACAACTACGTCAGGATCAATTGGGCTAACATCAACCCTCAGATGGCCTACAACTTCAACAAGCAGGTCACCAACAACCTGAACACTTCCTACGACTACAGCTCCATCATGCACTATGCAAGAACAGCCTTCTCCATCAACGGGCAGGACACCATCACCCCCATCCCCGACCCTAACGTTCAGATCGGCCAGAGGCAGGGCTTGTCCTCCTTGGACATCATAAGGATCAATAAGCTCTACAGCTGCTAAAAACAACACATCCAAAGTTATCAGTTATGAAAACAAGTTTCTGTTCAAAAATGTAAGACTATGAATCTGTGAATTCTCTGATAATGTATTAATTAAAGCATGCATTCAATATTTGTTTGTTTATGTTGTTCATTTATCTATTTCTACATATAAAACTTACTTATTAATCTCACATGTGCAAAACTCAATCTACAGTCTGCACAGCAGCAGTCATCTGAGCCAGAGATATTACACAAGTCATTTTTTGGAAGTCCAAGTCAAGTCTCAAGTCTTTTGCCATAAGTCTCTTGCCATCTGCTCTGTCCCTAACACTGTATTGTTAAAACTTAAGAATTCAAAGCATGTCCTACTTGTCTACAGTATATAGTATCAACATCAGTTGTAGGATAACTTTATGGGGTCTACTTAACACATCCCTCTAGCCCTCGGACCTGGTGAAATATTAACCTAAGTCTGTCACATCATATGGATACAACTATAAAGATACAATGTGCCTGTTTCCAGCATTATCACAACACTTTACGATTGTTAGCTTGTTAGCTGTGATGATATATGCTAAATGTAACGTCTCTTTCACTCAAAGAAATGTCTAATGTTGAAGTGGAAATCAAGAGAATAGTGGCAGCGCCACACCAGTTACAGAACAACATGCATCTCAGTGTCATTCCAAATTACACACAATAAGCAGTTTAAACTCAGTGATGTAATGCCATTTATTTTCTAAGTGTTAGTACGCAGTGAAACTGAGTCCAGCGCGAGGGAGACCCGACTCAGAGGAGGAGAGGTTAGCGAGCGGGACACAGATCCATCTCAGATCCATCTCCCCAGGAACAAATGCTGTGTCGTATGGCGTAATTGATCCTGTGGATGATTTGTAGGCTATTACAATTTTTCTTGATTGCTTTGACCAGCTTAAAGAAACTGGGATCTACTTGGTTTTCATCATCACTGTCTCAGCAGAGCAGAAGACACCTCTTGCAAATGTGTTAACCTTTTCTCATTGGATTGACACATTTCCCCTCCCACCGTTTTGTAGAACAGCTAACACAGATGTCATTCAAGCAGTCCAAACTCCATTGTTTTTGCTATGGTAACCAAACAGAAACCATCTGTTCCTAACTATTAGAAACTACCTACATCAGTATGAAATCACTGAAGCACCTGCTGACACTCCTTCACACAAATCTTTAATTAGCAATCAGTGTGCAGGGTTAGGCCATGTGGCCCCATAGATCAGTGTGCAGGGTTAGACCATGTGGCCCCATAGATCAGTGTGCAGGGTTAGGCCATGTGGCCCCATAGATCAGTGTGCAGGGTTAGGCCATGTGGCCCCATAGATCAGTGTGCAGGGTTAGGCCATGTGGCCCCATCATCAAGACACAAGAGACTGAATATCAATAGTGGCTATTTCTTATACTCTACAGTAATAGATGTTCATACTTTACTGTAATAGATTTTATTTTTATTTTCTTAATTTCTTATACTCTAATAGATTTTATTTTGGTTTACATGTACTGTGTGTAATATTTACAGTATTTAGGTTTTCAGCCACAGTTTGAAAATAAGAATCAATGGAATCAATAAAATTTCATCAAAGCATTTCTGATTCTGGATGCAATTCTTTGCAAGAAGGCAAATTTGACAACAAATGTCTCTGGCATGAAAGCTACGTACAGAAATAGGCTACAATAGAGATAGATAGATAGAGATACTTTATTTATCCTGAAGGAAATTAATGCGTACAATAGCTTATACACAACATACATCCACATAGGCACACATACATACATATTTTGTAAAGCTTACAGAGGTCATATGATCTAACAGTTTTTTTGTTTGTACAGTTATATATGGAAAAATGTATTGTTTAATATTGGCAGCCAGCTCCAAGAAGCTTGGCTTCTTTTTAAATTTTTTTTTATGTAAATAAAAAGGTAGAGATGGAGTGACCCTGCCCGGAGGAAGCCCGGGGCCCCCGTCTGGAGCCAGGCCCAGACGGCGGGCTCGTCGGCGAGCGCCTGGTGGCCGGGTTTGCCACGGAGCCCGGCCGGGCACAGCCCGAACAAGCTACGTGGCTCCCATCTCTCCAGCCCATGGGCCCACCACCTGTGGGAGGAACCGTTGGGGTCGGGTGCGATGCCACATGGGTGGCAGTGAAGGTCAGGGGCCTCGACGGACCAGACCCGGGCGGCAGACGCTGGCTCTGGGGACGTGGAACGTCACCTCTCTGTGGGGGAAGGAGCCGGAACTGGTGCGGGAGGTGGAGCGCCACCGGTTAGATCTGGTGGGGCTTACCTCTACGCACAGTCTCGGTTCTGGAACCATACTCCTGGATAGGGGTTGGACTCTTTTCTTCTCCGGAGTTGCCCAGGGTGTGAGGCGCCGGGCGGGTGTGGGGATACTCACAAGCCCCGGCTGGCGCCGCTGTGTTGGAGTTTACCCCGTGGGCCGAGAGGGTCGCCTCCCTACGCCTGCGGGTTGTGGGGGAAAACTCTGACTGTTGTTTGTGCATATGCACCAAACAAGAGTTCGGAGTATTCGGCCTTCTTGGAGACCTTGACTGGAGTCCTGCATGGGGCTCCAGTGGGGACTCCATTGTTCTGCTGGGGGACTTCAACGCACACGTGGCAATGATGGAGACACCTGGAGAGGCGTGATTGGGAGGAACGGCCTCCCTGATCTAAACCAGAGTGGTTGTTTGTTGTTGGACTTCTGTGCTAGTCATGGATTGTCTATAACGAACACCATGTTCGAACATAGGGATGCTCATAAGTGTACCTGGTACCAGAGCACCCTAGGCCAAGGTCAATGATCGATTTCATAATCGTTTCATCTGATCTGAGGCCGTATGTTTTGGACACTCGGGTGAAGAGAGGGGCAGAGCTGTCAACCGATCACCATCTGGTGGTGAGTTGGGTCAGGGGTGGGGGAAGACTCTGGACAGACCTGGTAAGCCCAAACGTGTAGTGCGGGTAAATTGGGAACGTCTGGAGGAGGCCCCTGTCCAACAGACTTTCAACTCACACCTCCGGGCGGAGCTTTTCGTGCATCCCTGTGGAGGCTGGGGGCATTGAACCCGAGTGGACAATGTTCAAAGTTTCCATTGCTGAAGCTGCGGCGAGGAGCTGTGGTCTTAGGATCTTAGGTGCCTCAAGGGGCGGTAACCCACGAACACCGTGGTGGACACCAGTGGTCAGGGAAGCCGTCCGACTGAAGAAGGAGTCCTTCCGGGATATGTTATCCCGGAGGACTCGGAGGCAGTTGCAGGGTACCGAAGGGCCCGAAGGGCTGCAGCCTCTGCCGTGAAAGAGGCAAAGCAGCGGGTGTGGGAGAAGTTTGGAGAAGACATGGAGAAGGACTTTCGGTCGGCACCAAAGTGTTTCTGGAAAACTGTTCGCCACCTCAGGAGGGGGAAGGGGAACCATCCAAGCTGTGTACAGTAAGGATGGGACACTGTTGACCTCCACTGAGGAGGTAATAGGGCGGTGGAGGGAGCACTTTGAGGAACTCCTGAATCCGACTAATACGCCCTCTATGTTAGAGGCAGAGCTGGAGGATAACGGGGATTGTCGTCGATTTCCCAGGCGGAAGTCACTGATGTAGTCAAACAACTCCACAGTGGCAAAGCCCGGGGATTGATGAGATCCGTCCAGAAATGCTCAAGGCTCTGGGTGTGGAGGGGCTGTCCTGGTTGACACGCCTCTTCAACATTGCGTGGAAGTCTGGGACGGTGCCAAAGGAGTGGCAGACTGGGGTGGTGGTTCCTCTTTTTAAAAGGGGGACCAGAGGGTGTGTGCCAATTATAGGGGTATCACACTTCTCAGCCTCCCTGGTAAAGTCTACTCCAAGGTGCTGGAAAGGAGGGTTCGGCCGATAGTCGAACCTCGGGTTGAGGAGGAACAATGCGGATTCCGTCCTGGTCGTGGAACAACGGACCAGCTCTTCACTCTCGCAAGGATCCTGGAGGGAGCCTGGGAGTATGCCCAACCGGTCTACATGTGTTTTGTGGATTTGGAGAAGGCGTATGACCGGGTCCCCGGGAGATACTGTGGGAGGTGCTGCGGGGAGTATGGGGTGAGGGGTCTCTACTCAGGGCCATCCAATCTCTGTATGACCAAAGTGAGAGCTGTGTCCGGGTTCTCGGTAGTAAGTCGGACTCGTTTCAGGTGAGGGTTGGCCTCCGCCAGGGCTGCGCTTTGTCACCAATCCTGTTTGTAATATTTATGGACAGGATATCGAGGCGTAGTCGGGGTGGGGAGGGGTTGCAGTTTGGTGGGCTGGGGATCTCATCGCTGCTCTTTGCAGATGATGTGGTCCTGATGGCATCATCGGCCTGCGACCTTCAGCACTCACTGGATCGGTTCGCAACCGAGTGTGAAGCGGTTGGGATGAGGATCAGCACCTCTAAATCGGAGGCCATGGTTCTCAGCAGGAAACCGATGGAATGCCTTCTCCAGGTAGGGAATGAGTCCTTACCCCAAGTGAAGGAGTTCAAGTACCTTGGGGTTTTGTTCGCGAGTGAGGGGACAATGGAGCGGAGATTGGTCGGAGAATCGGGCGCAGCGGGTGCGGTATTGCATTCAATCTATCGCACCGTTGTGACGAAAAGAGAGCTGAGCCAGAAGGCAAAGCTCTCGATCTACCGGTCAGTTTTCGTTCCTACCCTCACCTATGGTCATGAAGGCTGGGTCATGACCGAAAGAACGAGATCCAGGGTACAAGCGGCGAAATGGGTTTCCTCAGGAGGGTGGCTGGCGTCTCCCTTAGAGATAGGGTGAGAAGCTCAGTCATCCGTGAGGAGCTTGAGTAGAGCCGCTGCTCGCTGCGTCGAAAGGAGCCAGTTGAGGTGGTTCGGGCATCTGGTAAGGATGCCCCCTGGGCGCCTCCCTAGGGAGGTGTTCCAGGCACGTCCAGCTGGGAGGAGGCCTCGGGGAAGACCCAGGACTAGGTGGAGGGATTATATCTCCAACCTGGCCTGGGAACGCCTCGATCCCCAGTCGGAGCTGGTTAATGTTGCTCGGGAAAGGGAAGTTTGGGGTCCCCTGCTGGAGCTGCTCCCCCCGCGACCCGACACCGGATAAGCGGACGAAGATGGATGGATGGATGGATAAATAAAATTTGGTTAAAATAATTCTTAAAGACATATGACATCCAAGCACACATACTACATAAATACAAAGAAAGGTATCAAATGTGTGCCTTTACAGTAAAGTTTGGTTGTAGCGTGTTTAAAGGAGCAGTGTGGAAAAAATGCAAAAAGGTGCAATGGTATCATAGTGCAAGAGAGTGTCAGTGCAAATTCTATCTATTCAAGGCAGACAGGCAACACAATATATATCAAAAATAGAATAATCATTACTTAACTATACATAGACACTAGTAAAAGACTTAAAGAAAAGTTTAAGTTACGTAAAGTTGAAAACTGTCCATACAGAACATAAGGACAGCAGGGTGTATTGACCATACATGCAAGCTAGCAAAACATGACAAGCAATGAGTGCTATATTTAGAATTTTGTTGCCACTGTGTAATGGTTGATTGGAAGAGCTCATACACTTGTTTGCAAGTTGTGTTGTTTGATGGCAAAATTAGCTTTTGTTGATTATTTTAAATGTTTCGGCACGGTTAGAGCCTTTTGCAAACAAAATGTGTCATTGTGACCATGAGTACCACTGTTCAGCCTGTGTGTTAACTATTTTGAAAAAAGGGAGTTTGAGTTGACTGCTGCGTCAAAGCAATCAAGAAAAACTGTAAGTGAACAAGGTGTACCAGGTCCACCAAACACTGGACCGTCTTGACTGTCTTAATTCTGCACATATTTCCGTTACTGTAGTCCTATAGGACAAGGCTTGTGTACCAGAGTCTGGGAGGACAGGATAGGACACTGTAGGTTATTTTAAAGGTCCCATGGCATGAAAATGTCACTTTATGAGTTTTTTTTAACATTAATATGCGTTCCCCCAGCCTGCCTATTGTCCCCCAGTGACTAGAAATGGTGATAGGTGTAAACCGAGCCCTGGGTATCCTGCTCTGCCGTGTGTGTGTGTGTGTGTTATCTCATTGTTCAGTGTTTGGCTGACGGATTTACACAAGATTAATAAGTAAGTTTTATAAGTAGAAATAGATGAATGAACAACACAAACAAACAAATATTGAATGCATGTTTTAATTAGATAGGGTACATTATCAGAGAATTCACAGATTCATATTCTTAGATTCTGCTGTATGCTTAAAGAATATTGGAACAGAACCTTGTTTTCATAACTGATAACTTTGGATAAGATGTGTTGTTTTTAGCAGCTGTAGAGCTTATTGATCCTTATGATGTCCAAGGAGGACAAGCCCTGCTTCTGGCCGATCTGAACGTTAGGGTTGGGGATGGGGGTGATGGTGTCCAGCCCGTTGATGGAGAAGGCTGTTCTTCCATAGTGCATGATGGAGCTGTAGTCGTAGGAAGTGTTCAGGTTGTTGGTGTCCTGCTTGTTGAAGTTGAAGGCCATCTGAGGGTTCATGTTGGCCCAGTTGATCCTGACGTAGTTGTCGCGATCGCTCCTGGTCTGTTCGTGCCAGAAGCCCAGAGCATGGTTGAACTCGTGCTGGATGAGGCCGTAGGAGACGCAGCCCGACCTCTGCAGAGAGAGCAACTGACCACCTCCCACTTTGCCCAGAAAGGAGAAACATCCTGATTTGTTCTCCACGCTGATGTAGTCGGCCTCGTTGTTACGGGTCACGAAGCGGATACAGGTTGTGCTGTGGAAGCCCTGCAAGGCTTTGACAATCAGCTGCTTCTCTGAGCTGGTGTACTCACTGCTCACGGTGAAGGGGACTGTCACCAGGCCACTGGAGTTTTTCTTCCAGAAGCAGTTCTGGTTAGGGCACATTAGGGCATTTCTGGTACTGGGAACCAGCAGGTCTCCTTCCAGCAGGATCTCATCGCTGCCCTTGTTGGAGGTCAGAATCCTGGTGGTGATGTCGATGGTGTCTGGGGCTTCTTCTTCTTCGCCTCCTGGCTCCTGGAGAGGAAGTGCCTGAGAGAGGCCGAGCAGGAGCAGCAGCAGCAGGCTGGCAGAGGGAGTCATCTTCAGGGTCGATCTGGAGGCTGTGGAGCTTCTCTGGAGAGCTGCTGTGGAGAGACTCCTTGAAGCTTGATGTCTGACTCAGTTCAGTCCAGGGTCTTTATACTCTCCTCTACAGGTGTGTCTGCAGGAGGCTTATGGGTCGGGGTCTACACTGCTAGGCCTGAACAAACCTCTGAAGGGAGGACTCCACAGACAAGCCTACTTATTAAACAAACATTGCTTTGTCCAGTTTATCCTCATTGTGTGCCACATCCTTATATCTACACTGAGCTCAGCTGGTTTTTATTTTTCTTTGGTTTACAAATGGCTTTTTAGCAACCTTTATCAAAGTATATAATGTACAATTAAATGTGTGTGACCGAAATACTGTTTCTTCACTCTCTGATGACCTGCATGATTGAAATCCCCATGTGTGCCTTTTATGACAAGCTGAAGAAGAAGGTAGATTCTTCTCTACATCCTCTTACTGTGTAGCTGCTGCTCTGCCTGCTGCGTTAGGGTTAGGGGACACACACAGACACACACTAAATGTCTCACATCTTCAAAATGAAACACTTCATTCAAAATACCATAAACACATCTCAAAATCAAGCATTTGCATCAAATGGCAAACACTTTTTTCAAAATAGTACATTTTTGGATATACCATGTACACACTGTTGTTCTAAATCTAAAGGTCTTTTGTCTTTCATAGGCTTATAGCTACATTTATAGTGTTCTAGAGAGAAAGTGATCTGCTGAGAGTGGTTGAAAAGTGCACTGTAAAAAACAATGTAATGTTACAGTAAAACAGAACATATTTATTGGGTAAAACATTATGTTTGTAAGAGTAGCACAGTGTTGTTTACAGTAGTATGAAACAAGAAAACAAAAGTACCATCATATGTAAACCAAAGGTATCATTTTTAGAATGAAGAATATGTATGTGTTTGTGTGTGTGTGTTTGTGTGTGTGTGTGTGTGTGTTAGGGTTAGAGATTGTATGCACTTTGTGCAAAACAAAGTCTGATTTGTAATGATGAAATAGTCATTAGATAGTTGCATTCAGTATGGACGTAAGTCTACAGTGTTGCTAATGTATGTGAGTGAGCTGATTTACACAAGATTAATAAGTAAGTTTTATATGTAGAAATAGATAAATGTACAACACACAAACAAATATTGAATGAATGCTTTAATTAGATAGCGTACATTATCAGAGAATTTACCGATTCATTGTCTTAGATTCTGCTGTCTGCTTAAAGAATATTTGAACAGAAACATGTTTTCATAACTGATAACTTTGGATAAGATGTGTTCTTTTTAGCAGCTGTAGAGCTTATTGATCCTCATGATGTTCCAGGAGGACTAGCCCTGACTCTGCATTTTGCATTTTTTGTGTGCAGTTTTGGGAATTGTGTGTAGAGTTTTGTAAATGTTATTTTCACACATTTTCTATACAATTGTACATAGCGCAACAGTGCTGCCATGTACAGAAATACACAAATATACAGCACAATATACATTACCTACAGAAACGTCTTCTACCCACTCCCCACCCTCTCCAGTCCCCATGCATCCTCATAAACTATCCGTACAAGTATACATTTGGAGTAAAGTGAGCCTACATTTTACCGCCCATAAACAAAAAGACAAGGTAGGGTACATCCTACATAAAGACAAAATGCTTCATAAAGACACATAAGAAGAGAAAGAAAAGAATAAAACAAAACATATAAAAAATGAAAAAGTTAAATATAAAAATAAAAGATGAAAAAAATAGATAATTAAATACAGGCAAGTCATTTAGTTAACCTCAAGGTAGCACTACACCTCTTCCCAGTCCACTGCAGAAACTCATCAAAATAGTCCATGAAAGATCCCCAGGTAGAATAGAATTCTCTCACGTTTCCTCTGAGTGAGTATTTCATCTTTTCTAACTTTAAATGATATTTGACATCTTTAAGCCACCTGGTGTGGGATGGGGTCTTTCCAATTTCCAATGTTACCACTGTGTGAGATTTTCCTGACCACCGTGAGTGGGAGTCAACAGGCTTCGTCTCAAATAGGGCCGTGAATGGATGGATTTCAATAGCAATGCCTAAAACGTCCCTAAGTGATGTAAATACTGCCTCCCAGAATGTTTGTAAGCAAGGGCAGGCCCACTACATGTGTATTAAGGTAGCTGGAGCACTTTGACATTTTTCGCATAACGGATCTAGAGAGGGGAACAGTTTTGCCAGTTTCACCCTGGAGAAATGCAATCTGTGAACAATTTTAAATTGTAGCAAGCCATGTATGGAGCATGGTGAAGAAACATGCACTAGTCTCAGAATTTTGCTCCATTCATCATCTGAGAAGCTGGAGCCCAGGTCCTCCTCCCAAAATGCTCTTATGTTAGCTACTGTCTGTGTTGGTTTATGCCGCTTATGAAGGTGTAAATGAGGGAGATGGTGCCTCTACGTTGCATTGCTAGGGCCAGTAATTCCTCCAGTGGTGTTGGGGTTGCCAAATGGGGAAAAGCTTGATAATTATGCTGAACAAAATGTCTTATCTGAAGATAGCGGAAATGGTCAGAGGCCTTAAGGTTACATTTTTCTGAGAGTGACTGGAAGAGGCAATTACCCCATCTATGTAAAGGTCTTGTATGTAGCAGATGCCATTAGAATGCCAAGCTCTGAAAGCTAGGTCAAACTTTGAGGGTGTAAAAAAGTGATTATGCGGTAGTGGTGCCCTGAAGGAGATGCCGTGTTAGTTAAAATGTTTCCTAAATTGAGCCAAAATCCTGAGAGAATGAATTACAACTGGATTGTTAATCATCCATTAAGGCCACTTGATCCTGGGATGTTTACCAGCCCAAATGAATTTAGATATGGCCTTGACCAGTCCTTTGAATTTGTTCAAGGGAATACAAATTTGAATATTTTGGAATAGATAGAGAAAGCAGGGAACAATGTTCATTTTGACTAGGTTAATACACCCCACCATAGACATAGGGATAGTCCTCCACCTCTGCAAGTCTTGCTTGCATTTCTCAATCAAGGGGCAGAAGTTGCGTTTACATGATTGGTTATATGAACAGACTGTAGTGACTGTAATCCAGATATTTAAATTGTGAGGACAAAGTCTTGAAAGGTAAATTTGGTGTCGGCTTTTTAAGAGCTGCATTGTTGACAGGGAACAATTTGCTCTTTTCCAGGTTAAGTTTTTAGCCAGAGAGTTTTCCAAACTGTTCCAGAATGTTGAGAATGGATGGTACAGATATGTCTGGGTCTGTTATGAAAAGCAGAATATCATCAGCATAGGCTGAAATTTTGTGGGATAGCCCTTCTCTAATACTACCCTTAAAAGTCATACAGCTCCGAAATGCCATGGCCAAAGGTTCATGGAAAATATCAAAAAGCAGGGTTGAGAGAGAGCATACTCGTGTGTAGTTTTGAAAAGAGGAGACATAGTTTTGAAAACGTGTGTAAGCAGTTGGAAAAAACTGTAAGTGCGACTCGAGTTGGAGTCTCAAACTTCAGTCCCCATCTTTGCTGTGTCTGTGTGTGTGTGTGAAAGAAGTATGTAGGGAAGAGCCTACATTCTTCCTTTCCTTCTTATTTCCTGGCCTACCTTCTTCTTCAGCTTGTCATAAAAGGTTCACATGGGGATTTAAATTACGCAGGTTATCAGAGAGTGAAGAAACAGTATTTTGGTCACAGTATTTTGGTCACAGTATTTTGGTCACAGTATTTTGGTCACAGTATTTTGTACATATATACTTTGATAAAGGTTGCTAAGAAGTCATTTGTAAACCAAAGAAAAATAAAAACCAGCTGAGCTCAGTGTAGATATAAGGATGTGTCACACATTGAGGATAAACTGGACAAAGAAACGTTTGTTTAATAAGTAGGCTTGTCTGTGGAGTCCTCCCTTCAGAGGTTTGTTCAGGCCTAGCAGTGTAGACCCCGACCCATAAGCCTCCTGCAGACACACCTGTAGAGGAGAGTATAAAGACCCTGGACTGAACTGAGTCAGACATCAAGCTTCAAGGAGTCTCTCCACAGCAGCTCTCCAGAGAAGCTCCACAGCCTCCAGACCGACCCTGAAGATGACTCCCTCTGCCAGCCTGCTGCTGCTGCTCCTGCTCGGCCTCTCTCAGGCACTTCCTCTCCAGGAGCCAGGAGGCGAAGAAGAAGAAGAAGCTCCAGACACCGTCGACATCACCACCAGGATTCTGACCTCCAACAAGGGCAGCGATGAGATCCTGCTGGAAGGAGACCTGCTGGTTCCCAGTACCAGAAATGCCCTAATGTGCCCTAACCAGAACTGCTTCTGGAAGAAAAACTCCAGTGGCCTGGTGACAGTCCCCTTCACCGTGAGCAGTGAGTACACCAGCTCAGAGAAGCAGCTGATTGTCAAAGCCTTGCAGGGCTTCCACAGCACAACCTGTATCCGCTTCGTGCCCCGTAACAACGAGGCCGACTACATCAGCGTGGAGAACAAATCAGGATGTTTCTCCTTTCTGGGCAAAGTGGGAGGCAGTCAGGTTATCTCTCTGCAGAGGTATGGCTGCGTCTACAACGGCATCATCCAGCACGAGTTCAACCACGCTCTGGGCTTCCGGCACGAACACACCAGGAGCGATCGCGACAACTACGTCAGGATCAATTGGGCCAACATCAACCCACAGATGGCCTACAACTTCAACAAGCAGGTCACCAACAACCTGAACACTTCCTACGACTACAGCTCCATCATGCACTATGAAAGAACAGCCTTCTCCATCAACTGGCTGGACACCATCACCCCCATCCCCAACCCTAACGTCCAGATCGGCCAGAGTCAGGGCTTGTCCTCCTTGGACATCATAAGGATCAATAAGCTCTACAGCTGCTAAAAAGAACACATCTTATCCTAAGTTATCAGTTATGAAAACAAGTTTCTGTTCCAATATTCTTTAAGCAGACAGCAGAATCTAAGAATATGAATCTGTGAATTCTCTGATACTGTATGCTATCTAATTAAAACATGCATTCAATATTTGTTTCCGTTCTTCATTTATCTATTTCTACTTATAAAACGTACTTATTAATCTTGTGTAAATCAGCTCACACACATACATTGGCAACATTGTAAACTTGCATACAGTTTTTTTCGAGTGGGAAACGACAGTGGGCACAACTGGAGTCAGGTGTGCAAAACTCAAACTACAGTCTGCACAGGAGCAGTCACCTGAGTCAGAGATATTCATAAGTCATTTTTTGGAAGTCCAAGTCAAGTCTCAAGTCTTTGAACTCAAGTCCAAGTCAAGTCTCAAATCTTTTGCCATGAGTCTAAGTCAAGTATTAAGTCTCTGGCCATCTGATCGGTCCCTAACACTGAATTGTTAAATCTTATGAATTCAAAGCATGTCCTGTAGCTACCAGCCATACAGTACAGTATAAAAATCAGTTGTAGGATAACTTCAGACTTGACTCGGACTCGAGCTTTGAGACTCGTCAAAAACCTGTTTTCATGCAATTATTGATTTTAAATCTAAATGTATTCATGTATTTCTATTTTCTTTTACTGGCGCATATACGTACGTTGGGGACACGTATGACGAGCTGCATGTCCCCTGCCCTTTGCCATAATGTGCAACGTAACGCATGTGTTATGCCTTATGTGTGCTCACTCACATATTAAAAAAAAATGCATTACCAATGGCGACACCAAGTCCTCCCAGAGTTGTGCCTTTTTTCATTAGTTTTGCTTTCAATAACTTGGTAAACAGTGGCAGTAAGCGAAAAGCTACATGCAAGGTGTCTGGCACCGGATCAACAACGTTGAACTTCATCAGGCATCTCCAAACGCACCCAGATAGGTCAGTCACTCACACATTAATGTGAAAAAGACGTTAAATTTAGCATATATCGTCACAGGTAACAAGCTAACCATTGCAAAGTGTTGAGCTAATGCTGGGAACAGGTACATTGTATATTTAAAGTTGTATCCATATTATGTGACAGACTTAGGTTAATATTATACTAGGTCTGAGGGCTAGAGGGATGTGTTAAGTAGACCCCATCAAGTTATCCTACAACTGATGTTGATACTGTACTGTATGGATGGTAGCTACAGGACATGCTTTGAATTCATAAGATTTAACAATACAGTGTTAGGGACAGGTCAGTTTGCCAGAGACTTAAGACTTGACTTGAACTTAGAAAATAAATAAATTGCATTACATCAGTGAGTTCAAACTGCTTATTGTGCATAATTGGACTGACGTTGAGATGCATGTTGTTCTGTAACTGGTGTGGCACTGCCACTATTCTCTTGATTTCCACTTCGGCATTAGAGATTTTTTTTGAGTGAAAGAGAAGTTACATTTAGCATATATCATCACAGGCAACAAGCTAACCATTGCTAAGTATTGTGCTAATGCTAAGAACAGGCACATTGTATCTTTATAGTTGTATCCATATGATGTGACAGACTTAGGTTAATATTTCACCAGTTCCGAGGGCTAGAGGGATGTGTTAAAGGTCCCATTGTTGTGGTTTTGGTCTTTTCTGTTGCCTGTTTGTATATTTCCATTGCTGTTTCCTGTTTTGTATATTTATTCTGTAGTTTTCTGTTTCCTTATTTCCCTGTTCTTTGTGTGTTCAGTGTATTGTGTATTCTTGTTTGTATTGTGTATTCCTGTTCTTTGATGATTATTTCTGGTTCCTGTTTTATTTTGATAGTCTGGTTTTCTGTCATGTCGTGCCTAGTTTTGCTTCCTGTGTTTTCCCGCCTGTGTGATTATCTGATGTGCTCCACCTGTTCCCCAGCCCTGGTGTCACGTGTCTTGTGTTTTCTTGTTACCTAGTTTATTTAGCATTTGTATTTCCTTTGTCTTTTGTCAGATCGTTTTGTGTCCTTGCCCTGTTAGTTTGTGTTTTCATCCTATCTAGTGTGTTTTTGGAATCTTCCCTGCGTTCTTTTGTGAATTTTTCCCTGTTTTTCCAGTCTCTGTGCTGCCGATTTTTTTTGCCATTAAACCCTCGAGCTCAAATCTTCTGCCTGCCTGCTTGCCTTTTCTCTGCATTTGGGTCCCCTATCCCCTGCTCCACACGACACCCATGGCATGAAAATGTCACTTTATGAGGTTCTTTAACATTAAAGTTTTTTCCAATTGCTAAAACACAATTTTGCAAACTAGTGTGGTTTTATCAAAATAACACAATTCACAAAACCACACACTAACTGCAAAATATCTCATATATCCTGCAAAATGAAACACTGCAACCAAAGCTACATATAGCATTATCAAAATCAAACTTTTGCACCACATGGCACACACTTCATTCATATTACCAGAATTTTGCTCCATTCATCATCTGAGAAGCTGGAGCCCAGGTCCTCCTTCCAAAATGCTCTTATGTTAGCTACTGTCTGTGGGTTTATGCCGCTTATGAAGGTGTAAATGAGAGAGATGGTGCCTCTACGTTGCATTGCTAGGGCCAGTAATTCCTCCAGTGGTGTTGGGGTTGCCAAATGGGGAAAAGCTTGATAATTATGCTGAACAAAATGTCTTATCTGAAGATAGCGGAAATGGTCAGAGGCCTTAAGGTTAAATTTTTCTGAAAGCAGACTGAAAGAGGCAATTACCCCATCTATGAAAGGTCTTGTATGTAGAAGATGCCATTAGAATGCCAAGCTCTGAAAGCTAGGTCAAGCTTTGAGGGTCTAAACAAGTGATTATGCGGTAGTGGTGCCCTGAAGGAGATGCCGTGTTAGTTAAAATGTTTCCTAAATTGAGCCAAAATCCTGAGAGAATGAATTACAACTAGATTGTTAATCATCCATTAAGGCCACCCCCCCCCCCTCTTTTTTTTCTTTGTAGATAAGGCTACTTGATCCTGGGATGTTTACCTGCCCAAATGAATTTAGATATGGCCTTGACCAGTCCTTTGAATTTGTTCAAGGGAATACAAATTTGAAAATTTTGGAAAAGATAGAGAAAGCAGGGAACAATGTTCATTTTGACTAGGTTAATACACCCCACCATAGACATAGGGATAGTTCTCCACCTCTGCAAGTCTTGCTTGCATTTCTCAATCAAGGGGCAGAAGTTGCTTTTACATGATTGGTTATAGGAACAGACTGTAGTGACTGTAATCCAGATATTTAAATTGTGAGGACAAAGTCTTGAAAGGTAATTTTGGTGTCGGCTTTTTAAGAGCTGCATTGACAGGGAACAATTTGCATTTTTCCAGGTTAAGTTTATAGCCAGAGAGTTTTCCAAACTGTTCCAGAATGTTGAGAATGGCTGGTACAGATATGTCTGGGTCTGTTATGAAAAGCATAATATCATCAGCATAGGCTGAAATTTTGTGGGATAGCCCTTCTCTAATACTACCCTTAAAAGTCATACAGCTCCGAAATGCCATGGCCAAAGGTTCAAGGAAAATATCAAAAAGCAGGGGTGAGAGAGAGAATACTCGTGTGTAGAGTTTTGAAAAGAGGAGACATAGTTTTGAAAACGTGTGTGAGCAGTTGGAAAAAACTATAAGTGCGACTCGAGTCGGAGTCTCAAACTTCAGTCCCCATCTTTGTGTGTCTGTGTGTGTGTGTGTGAAAGAAGTATGTAGGGAAGAGCCTACATTCTTCCTTTCCTTCTTATTTCCTGGCCTACCTTCTTCTTCAGCTTGTCATAAAAGGTTCACATGGGGATTTCAATTACGCAGGTTATCAGATAGTGAAGAAACAGTATTTTGGTCACAGTATTTTGTACATATATACTTTGATAAAGGTTGCTAAGAAGTCATTTGAAAACCAAAGAAAAATAAAAACCAGCTGAGCTCAGTGTAGATATAAGGATGTGGCACACAATGAGGATAAACTGGACAAAGAAATGTTTCTTTAATAAGTAGGCTTGTCTGTGGAGTCCTCCCTTCAGAGGTTTGTTCAGGCCTAGCAGTGTAGACCCCGACCCATAAGCCTCCTGCAGACACACCTGTAGAGGAGAGTATAAAGACCCTGGACTGAACTGAGTCAAACATCAAGCTTCAAGGAGTCTCTCCACAGCAGCTCTCCAGAGAAGCTCCACAGCCTCCAGACCGACCCTGAAGATGACTCCCTCTGCCAGCCTGCTGCTGCTGCTCCTGCTCGGCCTCTCTCAGGCACTTCCTCTCCAGGAGCCAGGAGGCGAAGAAGAAGAAGCCCCAGACACCGTCGACATCACCACCAGGATTCTGACCTCCAACAAGGGCAGCGATGAGATCCTGCTGGAAGGAGACCTGCTGGTTCCCAGTACCAGAAATGCCCTAATGTGCCCTAACCAGAACTGCTTCTGGAAGAAAAACTCCAGTGGCCTGGTGACAGTCCCCTTCACCGTGAGCAGTGAGTACACCAGCTCAGAGAAGCGGCTGATTGTCAAAGCCTTGCAGGGCTTCCACAGCACAACCTGTATCCGCTTTGTGCCCCGTAACAACGAGACCGACTACATTAGTGTGGAGAACCAATCAGGATGTTTCTCCTTTCTGGGCAAAGTGGGAGGCAGTCAGGTTATCTCTCTGGAGAGGTATGGCTGCGTCTACAACGGCATCATCCAGCACGAGTTCAACCACGCTCTGGGCTTCCGGCACGAACACACCAGGAGCGATCGCGACAACTACGTCAGGATCAATTGGGCCAACATCAACCCACAGATGGCCTACAACTTCAACAAGCAGGTCACCAACAACCTGAACACTTCCTACGACTACAGCTCCATCATGCATTATGCAAGAACAGCCTTCTCCATCAACGGGCAGGACACCATCACCCCCATCCCCAACCCTAACGTCCAGATCGGCCAGAGTCAGGGCTTGTCCTCCTTGGACATCATAAGGATCAATAAGCTCTACAGCTGCTAAAAACAACACATCTTATCCAAAGTCATCAGTTATGAAAACAAGTTTCTTTTCCAATATTCTTTAAGCAGACAGCAGAATCTAAGAATATGAATCTGTGAATTCTCTGATACTGTACCCTATCTAATTAAAACATGCATTCAATATTTGTTTCCGTTCTTCATTTATCTATTTCTACTTATAAAACGTACTTATTAATTTTGTGTAAATCAGCAACATTGTAAACTTGCATACAGTTTTTTTTTGAGTGGGAAACGACAGTGGGCACAACTGGAGTCACGTGTGCAAAACTCAAACTACAGTCTGCACAGGAGCAGTCACCTGAGCCAGAGATGTTCATACGTCCTTTTTTGGAAGTCCAAGTCGAGTCTCAAGTCTTTGAACTCAAGTCCAAGTCAATTCTCAAATCTTTTGCCATGAGTCTAAGTCAAGTCTTAAGTCTCTGGCCATCTGATCTGTCCCTAACACTGAATTGTTAAATCTTATGAATTCAAAGCATGTCCTGTAGCTACCAGCCATACAGTACAGTATCAACATCAGTTGTAGGATAACTTCAGACTTACTCGGACTCGAGCTTTGAGACTCGTCAAAAACCTGTTTATGAGGTTCTTTAACATTAAAGTTTTTTCCAATTGCTAAAACACAATTTTACAAACTAGTGTGGTTTTATCAAAATAACACAATTCACAAAACCACACACATAAACTGCAAAATATCTCATATATCCTGCAAAATGAAACACCACATGCACCACATGGCACACACTTCATTCTTATTACCAGATTTTTGTCTATTTTGTTTATTTGTTTATCTCGAACAATCAACAATGTTGCAAAACATAAAAAACATAAAATAAAACACCAACAATCAGAATCTAACAACAAAAAAGAAAAATATAAAAAGGATTAGTTTAAGAAGGAGCAGGCAGAAGTAAAATGCTTATTTGGTCCTGCCCCTTATTTCCCAAAATCATATTATACAATGTAAAATAGATATGCAAATACAGCATACAATCTTTTGGTTGTCTTAGATGATAGCCCCCATTTCTTTCATTAAACATTGCACATATGTTAAATGGTAAATGATTTTCTTTAACTTTAAACATCAATTGAGCAGTTTTAAATGTAACAATGTCCATAAATTTCAGCAAATGTGAATTAAGAACAGATGATTAGTGATGTGATTCATAATCCTAATTGCTCTTTTTTGCAATGCGCAAATTTTTTATTTAGTATTTCCCCAAACTTCCACACAATATAACATATATGGTACAATAAGTGTGCAGTACATAGTATGTAATGTATTTTTGTTCAAGATGTATCTAGTTTTGCTCAATATACCAATACTCCTGGCCAACTTTGTGCACAAATATTTAATGTGTGGCTTCCAGCAGAGTTTATGGTCAAGAACAACACCCAGAAATTTATTTTCAATTTCAATTTCAATTGTTTCATTATCAATTACTATTTTAACATCTCTATTTATAGGACGATGTCCAAATATCATGAATTTAGTTTTGTTGAAGTTTAAAGATAACTTATTTGAATCAAACCAGAGTTTTAATTTATTCATTTCATTAGTGACCATTCCAGTGTCTGCTGCAAGTTAGCCCCACAACCAAAAATATTTGTGTCATCTGCAAAAAATAGTACATTTATTTTTAGCATGTGTTGATTTACAAATATCATTTAAGTAAATGATAAACAATTTGGGGCCTAAATTGACCCCTGTGGAACTCCACAGGAAATATTAAGACTCATTGACCGGTGATTACCCATTTGAACAAACTGACTCCTGTTTTCAATATAGTTTTTCATCCAGTTAATGACCACACCTCTTATGCCATACCGTTCTAATTTTTTTAACAAGATTTTGTGATCAACAGTATCAAAAGTTTTTTTTAGATCTATGAAAACCCCTACTGCATAGTTTTTATTTTCAATACAATTTGTTAATCTTTCAACTAACTCCATAAGTGCCATAGACGTTGAGCTACCAGATCTGAATCCATACTGACTGTCAATTAGTAAATTGTTTTTATCAATGAAGTTATCTAGCCTTTTGACAAATAGTTTTTCAAGTATTTTTGAGAATTGTGAACGCAGAGATATTGGTCTATAGTTGTTGAAAATATGTGAGTCACCAGATTTATACAATGGGATGACTTTAGCTACTTTCATCTTATCAGGAAATACGCCTGTTTTAAATGATAGATTATACATGTATGATAGTGTGTCAACTATCCCGTCTATTTTTTTTAATATAGACATATCAATGTCATCACAATCTTTGGAAGTTTCATTATTACATTTACGTACAATCTCTATACATTCCCTGCCTTCTACAGTTCCCAAAGACAATGAATATGGGTTATTTTCCACATGGTCCATCACAGAGTAATTTGTCCCTGTATAATTTATGTCTTTGGTCAGATTGGCCCCCACATTAACAAAGTAATTGTTGAATCTGTCAACCACTTCATTCATATTTGACCACGTCTTGTCATTCTCATTAAAGTTTATTAAGTTAATTTTATTAAGTCCTTTAGTAATAATGGCATTAATTGTATTCCATGTTCCTTTAACATTATCTTTGTTATTTTCTAGTAATTTGTTATAATAATCCTTCTTTCATACCCTCATTATAGTAGTTAATTTATTTTTATATTTCTTGTATTTTAACTCAGATTCTTTCATTCTACATTTTATGAAATTCCTATGAAGGGTATTCTTTTTTACAGGCATTTTGAATTCCTTTGGACATCCAGGGTGTTTCAGAATGTTTCCTTTTATTACAGTATTGTTTTATTGGACAGTTTTTATTATATAAAATTATAAATATATCTAAGAATAGTTCAAATGCCTTGTTAGGGTCAGCTTCCTTCATTACTTCCTTCCAATTATACTTTATTAGCGCCATTCTAAATGCAGAAATAGTTTCTTCAGTCCTTAATCTCTTAAATATAGTCTCATTGCACTACATTTTCCCAATAGAATTAAAGTTATGAGTCACAAAGATTGGTAGGTGGTCACTTATGTCATTGATTAATATTCCACTTAAAGAATTGATCTCCATATTATTTGTAAAAATGTTATCTGTCAGAGTGGCACCATTGCATGTTATTCTGGTAGGTTTTGTGATTGTTGAAAAAAGACTCAAACTATACAGTGTTTCAATAAACTATTCTGTCGATTTGTGTTTGTTGGAATTTTAATAGGTCAATGTTGAAATCCCCACATATATAGTTGACTTTATGCTTCACTTTATTCAATATTTTTTCCATTATTTCTGTGAATATTTCAACATTGGATCCTGGTTTCCTATACACACAACTTACTACATACAACATTCTTCATTTTTTTCCTACATAATTCAATTGAGATACACTCCATTATATCATCCATGACTACTGTCATGTTTTCAACAACCTTGTAAATGAGCCCTTTATCAATGAAAAGCGCCACACCCCCTCCACAACCTTTTACTCACATAATTAAATTCATATCCCTGTAACTCAAAATCCACGAAAAATGAAAACTAGTCATATTATTAGACATAACAGAAAACTACAGCTTTAACATTGGAAAATAATACAATGATATAAAAGTTACATGAACCAACTCATAGGAATTTGAATTAGGTACTTCCAAACTTGTCGAGCTGCTCAATGATTCTGATACACATAACTTTAGCCTGCTCTGGTGGGCCATTCAATTTAACAAACACCTTGCAGTTAGAGGACCAGGTAGCTTGAATCTTCTCTTGTTTCTTCAAGAACCTAGCCTTTCTTGCAATATCTGCATTCATTTTGGTTAGCTGCTCATTGATGTAAACATTTGTGCTCTTCAATTTGCGGCCCTGTCTGAGCAGGTCAATTTTATGCTTTCTGTTAGGAAAGCGTACAATGACAATATGAATATCACTCTGGTTTCTTGATGGAATAATGTGACATGCCTCAATATTGTGTTTGTTTATGGATATGTTTTTGTCATGAAGAAAGGCTGTTACCTGAGCCTCAGTTGAATCATCATGGTCTACACTCGCACATCCCCCTTCAGAGCATGAGCATAAGACCGAGGCTTAATCTTCAATCCAGTTATCAAGACATCATTCATCCGAGTGTACTGCTCCAAGTCAGAAACACGAGCTTCCGAAGAGTTAATCTTGAGCTGCTGTTCCTCATTCAACTTTTTTAGATCAGAGATTTCATTCATAAGATTAATTATAGTACGCTGTTGTTTGGCTCTGGTCGCCAATTCCTCACCCATCATGTTCATGGCTGTTTTTAGCTCTTCAATGTCTTATGTTGGACATAATGAAAAGCACTCTCATCGCACAGTGTATGAGTATAATAGAGTAGTAATAGAGTATGGTGGGAGGTATTACATGAGAAATGGTGGGTGGACAGCAAACCAGTTTTGGACTGGGGCGGCACGATGAAAGCTCACATTGTCCCATACTACAACGTACCGGTTTCTTTGATGGTCTGCATCATTCATATGCTCTGGTGGTATGAGAATGTTGGTCCAAGGTTGGCATGTCGATGGAGGACACCGTTTGTATTGGAGATTGGGTTTTTATACACAATCAGGACCATAGTACGGCCTGTGGTAGTAGTATTGTACAGTAATTGTTGTTTGTACATGCTGTCTGTGTTTATTTGTTTTCACTATGGCTGCAGCATGGGTTGAGTGCCCAAGACAAATTTCCCACATTGTGGGACAATAAAGTTAATCTTGAATCTTGAATCTTGAGATAGCAGCGCACATTGTGATGTTTCCACCACGTTGGCCAGGAACATCTATAATGGCTCTATTGCCAATGACATTTCACCCCCTTCTTCTGGTCTTTGCTAGATTGAACCCAGCCTCATCTATAAAGATGAACTCATGTGTGATTGCATGAGCATCCATTTCCAGTACTCCCTGAAAACAAGTCACCGAGCAAAAAATAGTCAATATGGTGTTATCCAGTACACTGAGAAACAAATGTTGCGTGTAGTGTACTGCAGTCAATATTGTACTTACATCTACATATGCTCGGCTGAGCTCTTTGTTTGTTTGAGAGTTTCTCTCAAACGGCACCCTATAAAGCATTTTATTTTTATTTTTTTTTAAAGACTCAAAAATGTACAATAATTTGGAGGACCCCCTGCAATGACTCTAAGGACCCCCTGTTGAAGATCTCTGCCTTACATTACTTTTACTTTAATACTTTAAGTAGTTTTGAAACCAGTACTTTTACACTTTTACTTAAGTAAAAAGCTTGAGTTGATACTTCAACTTCTACAAAAGTCTTTTCAAACCCTAGTATCTACTTCTACTTGAGTAATGAATGTGAATACTTTTGACACCTCTGGCTATAATGGACAAGCAACATATTTTACTACAAACATTGTGGGATGCCATTCAACAAATGGACTGAAATGCTGACGCATTTTGATGCAAAAGTTGATCCCATTCAGAGTAGTCTGAGCATCATTCAAAACTCCTTAAACACTTTGGGAGAACAAGTCAATTTGCTAGAGCAGCATGTGGGGGATACTTGTTACACACCCGACCAGAATTATAAGGTCTGGTGTTATGTCTGACTGCTTTAGTGATCACTCAATTGTCTACTGCATATGGAAAATCAAACTTCCTAAATTGCCACCAAGACTTATCAAAATTAAACAACATAGGAAATTAAATTTAAATGTATTTATTCATGATTTGATTGCTATTAATTGGGATAGATACCAATTAATACCTGGTGTACAAGATGCTTGGGACTTTCTGCATTCTGAGTTTAGTGATGTTGTGGACAAACATGCTCCCTGGAGAATTACAAAGGTCAAGGGTAAACATCTTCCTTGGATCAGCCCCGAACTAATTAGTCTGTTTAGGCAGAGGGACAAAGCATGGTCAACATTTCGTCAGACAAGGGATGGTGCTGATTGGGAAATATACAGGCAGTTGAGAAATTTGAGGAAGACAAAAACTCGTAATGCTAAATCAAACTACTACAGAGAACGTCTCACTAGTGATTTTAAGAATCCTAAGCAAT
The DNA here is from genome assembly GCF_004354835.1 of Perca flavescens. Classification (NCBI taxonomy): domain Eukaryota; kingdom Metazoa; phylum Chordata; class Actinopteri; order Perciformes; family Percidae; genus Perca; species Perca flavescens. The sequence goes on from NC_041342.1 coordinate 35,304,189, forward strand.
TTTGGAAAAAAAATAAAAACATTATTAATACATCAGATAAACACTGAATTAATCGAATCAGAGTGGCTGATACAGTACTTCATGACACTTTTTCTGTTGCACAAGCATTCAATCAGCATTTCTCGTCGGTCTGTTCTAACTTATTACCGAACTCTCATTTGACTACAAGTTCCTTTTGTAATACATTACCCTGCTGCAGTTCTTTTTCATTTAGGAACATTTTACTAACTTAAGTTCAGAATGCCATTAATGATCTAAATGTTAAGGCGAGACACTACAGGTGAATAGGGAATTTTTCGAACTAGCAGATAGCACCATGCAACTCTGCCAGTTGATTACTTAAATTAAGATGAGAAAAAATGTATTACAAGTTTTCTGTAATTTAATGTTTAAATATGCAAATTGGGCATTATCAAATGAAATATGCGCTAATTTGCATATATTTAAAAAAACAAAATCTGAGTATTTGATAAAGCCACGTTCAAAATTATTTGTTCATTGTGTTCACATATTAGATGGGAAACAAATTACAGACGGATTAATGGATATCTACTTTTGTTATCCTGTAAATCAGAATATACTGTCAATAGCCTCAAAAAAACGATTTTGCCATGTTTTTTGGAATAAAATGTTATATAAATCAGGCTAGGAATAATATATTTACAATTCCCTCTGTAATTGTCTTCATAATATAACTAGGTACAAGACCTAGAGTTTGGTCTATAAAGGTGCTACTGAAGTGGAGATTTCGGACGTGGAGTATGAGAGAAAAGTAATTTTGAGAAAACGGGCTTTAAAGATTTTATAGCAAAATTCCACTAATTCCTAATGAAAGCCATGAATTACAGACACATATCCCACTAAGGTCTATACAAAAGAGACTTCAGATACAGTATTAGGGGAACACTAAGGCCTATATAAAAGAGACTTCAGATACAGTATTAGGGGAACACTAAGGCCTATATAAAAGGATCCAAAGAGCACCATGTCATAGGACTTTTAACAGTGGTGCTGGACTTGATGGAATAGAAAACAGGTTTATTAAACTACCTTCCCATATTCTTATGTATCCACTTGCTGATTTATTCAACATGTCTTTGTCTACCTGTGAGTTACCAGCTGTCTGGAAATGTGCACGCATCACACCACTCTATAAAACTGGAGATGTACTTGACCTAAACAATTATAGACCTATATCCATTATATGTTCTATTGCTAAAGTCTTTGAAAAATTAATTTGTAATCAACTTTCGCAATAATATCCTATCACAATTTCAATCCGGCTTCAGGTCTAATCACTCCACAACTACTGCCCGACTTAAATTCAGCAATTATGTATTTTGTGCTGCAGATAATGGTGAAATCACAGGTGCCATCTTTATTTATTTAACTAAAGCTTTTGATTTTGTTGATCGATATCTCCTTTTAGATAAGCTCCATTATATCAGCCTTTCTGAAAATGCAGTTTTGTGGTTTAATTCATACTTGCATAATAGAAAACAATGTGTAGTCCTACAGGGAAGTAAATCTGATTTTTTTGAATCAAGATACAGGAGTGCCTCAGGGCTCAGCATTGGCTCCATTTCTTTTTTTCTATTTATATGAATGATTTACCATCCATTTTTGATAACTGTTTAACTTTATGCCGATGACACTGTCATATATATATATATATATATATATATATATATATATATATATATATATATATACAGACATATATGTGGAGACGCTGGCCTCACTAACCTCTCCTCTGAGTTGGGTCTCCCTTGCGTGAGCCTACTAACCTAAAATAAATAAATGGCATTACATCAGTGAGTTCAAACTGCTTATTGTGCATAATTTGGACTGACACCGAGATGCATGTTGTGCTGTAACTGGTGTAGCTTTTCTCTTGATTTCCACATTACATTTAGCATATATCGTCACAAGTAACAAGCTAACCATCACAAAGTGTTGTGCTAATACTAGGAAAAGGCAGAGAGTATCCATATAGTTGTATCCATATGATGTGACAGACTAAGGTTAATATTTCACCAGGTCCGAGAGCTAGAGGGATGTGTTAAGTAGACCCCATAAAGTTATATTACAACTGATTTTGATACTGTACTGTATGGATGGTAGCTACAGGACATGCTTTGAATTCATAAGATTTAACAATACAGTGTTAGGGACAGATCAGATGGCCAGAGACTTGAGACTTGACTTGGACACGTTGCAAAAGACTTGAGACTTGACTTGAACTTGAGCTCAAAGACTTGAGAGGTTCAGGTGACTGCTCCTGTGCAGACTGTAGTTTGAGTTTTGCACACGTGACTCCAGTTGTGCCCACTGTCATTTCCCAATCAAACAAAAACTGTATGCAAGTTTACAATGTTGCCAATGTATGCGTGTGAGCTAATTTACACAAGATTAATAAGTATGTTTTATAAGTAGAAATAGATAAATGAACAACGGAAACAAATATTGAATCCATGTTTAAATTAGCTAGGGTACAGTATCAGAGAATTCACAGATTCATATTCTTACATTCTGCTGTCTGCTTACAGATTATTTGAACAGAAACTTGTTTTCATAACTGATAACTTAGGATAAGATGTGTTGTTTTTAGCAGCTGTAGAGCTTATTGATCTTTATGATGTCCATGGAGGACAAGCCCTGACTCTGGCCGATCTGAACGTTAGGGTTGGGGATGGGGGTGATGGTGTCCTGCTCGTTGATGGAGAAGGCTGTTCTTCCATAGTGCATGATGGAGCTGTAGTCGTAGGAAGTGTTCAGGTTGTTGGTGACCTGCTTGTTGAAGTTGAAGGCCATCTGAGGGTCCATGTTGGCCCAATTGATCCTGACGTAGTTGTCGCAATCGCTCCTGGTGTGTTTGTTCCAGAAGCCCAGAGCGTGGTTGAACTCGTGCTGGATGATTCCGTAGGAGACGCAGCCCGACCTCTGCAGAGAGATAACCTGACTGCCTCCCACTTTGCCCAGAAAGGAGAAACATCCTGATTTGTTCTCCACGCTGATGCAGTCGGTCTCGTTGTTAAGGGGTACGAAGCGGATACAGGTTTTGCTGCTAAAGCCCTGCAAGGCTTTGACAATCAGCTGCTTCTCTGAGCTGGTGTACTCACTGATAAATGGGAACTGAAGTTTGAGACTCTGACTCGAGTCGCACTTACAGTTTTTTTTCCAACTGCTTACACACGTTTTCACGTTTTTTGGATTTGTGATTTGGTAAAAACCGTGCTTGATATCAGAATGCCCATTCAGCACAATAAACGCCAAAGTCTTCGGTTTAAACTTTTAATAATTTTTCTACATTAAAGTATGACGATACAGCATGGCCCCAAAGAGGGTTTGTTTTGAGCGATGTTAAGCAATTTCCCGAAGATTTCCCATCCAAGTCTATGGGACATTTTGCGGCCGTTTTTTGCAGATTTCATGAAAACCGTGCAGCAAATCTTTTTCAAAACACATGGCACACTATTACCGATCATAACACACGTTTTGATGTATTTTGTGTGCACGTGTTGGCAACGCTCCGTGACTAGTAGCGGGGACAAAAAACAGGCGGGACAAAAAACAGGCGGAATAATAATAAGTATGGGCTCCAACTTGAGTCGCACATACAGTATTTTTCCAACTGCCTACACACGTTTTTACAACTATGTCTCCTCTTTTCAAAACTCTACACACAATTCCCAAAATTTGGGGGATTGTGTGCACTTTGTGCAAAACAAAGTCTTTGATTGATTTGTAATGCTTAAATAGTCGTTAGATAGTTGCAGGCAGTATGGACGCAAGTTTACAATGTTGCCAATGTATGTGTGTGAGCTTATTTACACAAGATTAATAAGTACGTTTTATATGTAGAAATAGATAAATGAACAACACAAACAAAAAAATATTGAATGCATGCTTTAATTAGATATCGTACAGTATAAGAGACAAATTCATTGTCTTAGATTCTGCTGTCTGCTTAAAGAATATTTGAACAGAAACCTTTTTTCATAACTGATAACTTTGGATAAGATGTGTTGTTTTTAGCAGCTGTAGAGCTTATTCAGTGTGCCGATGTGCAATAAGCACAAAGACTATTATTGCCCATACTTATTATTATTCCGCCTGTTTTTTGTCCCGCTACTAGTCACGGAGCGTTGCCAACACGTGCACACAAAATACATCAAAACGTGTGTTATGATTGGGAATGGTGGGCTATGTGTTTTCAAAAAGATTTGCTGCACGGTTTTCATGAAATCTGCAAAAAACGGCTGCAAAATGTCCCATAGACTTGGATGGGAAATCTTCGGGAAATTGCTTAACATCGCTCAAAACAAACCCTCTTTGGGGCCATGCTGTATCGTCATACTTTAATGTAGAAAAATTATTAAAAGTTTAAACCGAAGACTTTGGCGTTTATTGTGCTGAATGGGCGTTCTGATATCAAGCACAGTTTTTACCACGTGAAAACGTGTGTAAGCAGTTGGAAAAAACTGTAAGTGCCACTCGAGTCGGAGTCTCAAACTTCAGTTCACATCTTTGGTGTGTGTGTGTGTGTGTGTGTCTGTGTGTGTCCCCTAACCCTAACGCAGCAGGCAGAGCAGCAGCTAAATGGTAAGAGGACGTAGAGAAGAACCTACCTTCTTCTTCAGCTTGTCATAAAAGGTGCACATGGGGATTTCAATCACGCAAGTCATCAGAGAGTGAAGAAACAGTATTTCAGTCACACACATTTAATTTGTACATACACTTTGATAAAAGTTGCTAAAAAGCCATTTGTAAACCAAAGAAAAATAAAAACCAGCTGAGCTCAGTGTAGATATAAGGATGTGGCACACAATGAGGATAAACCGGACAAAGAAATGTTTGTTTAATAAGTAGGCTTGTCTGTGGAGTCCTCCCTTCAGAGGTTTGTT
>NC_041342.1:35309595-35339595 GCF_004354835.1 Perca flavescens
ATATTACACAAGTCATTTTTGGAAGTCCAACTCAAGTCTCAAGTCTTTTTGCCATAAGTCTCTTGCCATCTGCTCTGTCCCTAACACTGTATTGTTAAAACTTAAGAATTCAAAGCATGTCCTACATGTCTACAATATATAGTATCAACATCAGTTGTAGGATAACTTTATGGGGTCTACTTAACACATCCCTCTAGCCCTCGGACCTGGTGAAATATTAACCTAAGTCTGTCACATCATATGGATACAACTATAAAGATACAATGTGCCTGTTTCCAGCATTATCACAACACTTTACGATGGTTAGCTTGTTAGCTGTGATGATATATGCTAAATGTAACGTCTCTTTCACTCAAAGAAATGTCTAATGTTGAAGTGGAAATCAAGAGAATAGTGGCAGCGCCACACCAGTTACAGAACAACATGCATCTCAGTGTCATTCCAAATTACACACAATAAGCAGTTTAAACTCAGTGATGTAATGCCATTTATTTTCTAAGTGTTAGTACGCTCAGTGAAACTGAGTCCAGCGCGAGGGAGACCCGACTCAGAGGAGGAGAGGTTAGCGAGCGGGACACAGATCCATCTCAGATCCATCTCCCCAGGAACAAATGCTGTGTCGTATGGCGTAATTGATCCTGTGGATGATTTGTAGGCTATTACAGTTTTTCTTGATTGCTTTGACCAGCTTAAAGAAACTGGGATCTACTTGGTTTTAATCATCACTGTCTCAGCAGAGCACAAGACACCTCTTGCAAATGTGTTAACCCTTTCTCATTGGATTGACACATTTCCCCTCCCACCGTTTTGTAGAACAGCTAACACAGATGTCATTCAAGCAGTCTAAACTCCATTGTTTTAGCTATGATAACCAAACAGAAACCATCTGTTCCTAACTATTAGAAACTACCTCCATCAGTATGAAATCACTGAAGCACCTGTTTGACACTCCTTCACACAAATCTTTAATTAGCAATCAGTGTGCAGGGTTAGGCCATGTGGCCCCATAGATCAGTGTGCAGGGTTAGGCCATGTGGCCCCATAGATCAGTGTGCAGGGTTAGGCCATGTGGCCCCATAGATCAGTGTGCAGGGTTAGGCCATGTGGCCCCATCATCAAGACACAAGAGACTGAATATCAATAGTGACTATTTCTTATACTCTACAGTAATAGATGTTCATACTTTACTGTAATAGATTTTATTTTTATTTTCTTAATTTCTTATACTCTAATAGATTTTATGTTGGTTTACATGTACTGTGTGTAATATTTACAGTATTTAGGTTTTCAGCCACAGTTTGAAAATAAGAATCAATGGAATCAATAAAATTTCATCAAAGCATTTCTGATTCTGGATGCAATTCTTTGCAAGAAGGCAAATTTGACAACAAATGGCTCTGGCATGAAAGCTACGTACAGAAATAGGCTACAATAGAGATAGATAGATAGAGATACTTTATTTATCCTGAAGGAAATTAATGCGTACAATAGCTTATACACAACATACATCCACATAGGCACACATACATACATATTTTGTAAAGCTTACAGAGGTCATATGATCTAACAGTTTTTTTGTTTGTACAGTTATATATGGAAAAATGTATTGTTTAATATTGGCAGCCAGCTCCAAGAAGCTTGGCTTCTTTTTAAATTTTTTTTTATGTAAATAAAATTTGGTTAAAATAATTATTAAAGACATATGACATCCAAGCACACATACTACATAAATACAAAGAAAGTTATCAAATGTGTGCCTTTACAGTAAAGTTTGGTTGTAGCGTGTTTAAAGGAGCGGTGTGGAAAAAATGCAAAAAGGTGCAATGGTATCATAGTGCAAGAGAGTGTCAGTGCAAATTCTATCTATTCAAGGCAGACAGGCAACTCAATATATATCAAAAATAGAATAATCAATACTTAACTATACATAGACACTAGTAAAAGACTTGAAGAAAAGTTTAAGTTACGTAAAGTTGAAAACTGTCCATACAGAACATAAGGACAGCAGGGTGTATTGACCATACATGCAAGCTAGCAAGACATGACAAGCAATGAGTGCTATATTTAGTATTTTGTTGTCCACTGTGTAATGGTTGATTGGAAGAGCTCATACACTTGTTTGCAAGTTGTGTTGTTTGATGGCAAAATTAGCTTTTGTTGCATATTTTAAATGTATCAGCACGGTTAGAGCCTTTTGCAAACAAAATGTGTAATTGTGACCATGAGTACCACTGTTCAGCCTGTGTGTTAACTGTTTTGAAAAAAGGGAGTTTGAGTTGACTGCTGCGTCAAAGCAATCAAGAAAAACTCCATTCATCATCTGAGAAGCTGGAGCCCAGGTCCTCCTCCCAAAATGCTCTTATGTTAGCTACTGTCTGTGGGTTTATGCCGCTTTTGAAGGTGTAAATGAGGGAGATGGTGCCTCTACGTTGCATTGCTAGGGCCAGTAATTCCTCCGGTGGTGTTGGGGTTGCCAAATGGGGAAAAGCTTGATCTTATCTGAAGATAGCGGAAATGGTCAGAGGCCTTAAAGTTACATTTTTCTGAGAGCTGACTGAAAGAGGCAATTACACCATCTATGAAAGGTATTGTATGTAGCAGATGCCATTAGAATGCCAAGCTCTGAAAGCTAGGTCAAGCTTTGAGGGACTAAACAAGTGATTATGCGGTAGTGGTCCCCTGAAGGAGATGCCGTGTTAGTTAAAATGTTTCCTAAATTGAGCCCAAATCCTGAGAGAATGAATTACAACTGGATTGTTAATCATCCATTAAGGCCGTCCCCCCCCCCCTCTTTTTTTTCTTTGTAGATAAGGCTACTTGATCCTGGGATGTTTACCAGCCCAAATGAATTTAGATATGGCCTTGACCACTCCTTTGAATCTGTTCAAGGGAATACAAATTTGAATATTTTGGAATAGATAGAGAAAGCAGGGAACAATGTTCATTTTGACTAGGTTAATACACCCCACCATAGACATAGGGATAGTCCTCCACCTCTGCAAGTCTTGCTTGCATTTCTCAATCAGAAGTTGCTTTTACATGATTGGTTATATGAACAGACTGTAGTGACTGTAATCCAGATATTTAAATTGTGAGGACAAAGTCTTGAAAGGTAATTTTGGTGTCGGCTTTTTAAGAGCTGCATTGTTGACAGGGAACAATTTGCATTTTTCCAGGTTAAGTTTATAGCCGGAGAGTTTTCCAAACTGTTCCAGAATGTTGAGAATGGCTGGTACAGATATGTCTGGGTCTGTTATGAAAAGCATAATATCATCAGCATATGCTGAAATTTTGTGGGATAGCCCTTCTCTAATACTACCCTTAAAAGTCATACAGCTCCGAAATGCCATGGCCAAAGGTTCAAGGAAAATATCAAAAAGCAGGGGTGAGAGAGAGCATACTCGTGTGTAGAGTTTTGAAAAGAGGAGACATAGTTTTGAAAACGTGTGTGAGCAGTTGGAAAAAACTATAAGTGCGACTCGAGTCGGAGTCTCAAACTTCAGTCCCCATCTTTGTGTGTCTGTGTGTGTGTGTGTGAAAGAAGTATGTAGGGAAGAGCCTACATTCTTCCTTTCCTTCTTATTTCCTGGCCTACCTTCTTCTTCAGCTTGTCATAAAAGGTTCACATGGGGATTTCAATTACGCAGGTTATCAGATAGTGAAGAAACAGTATTTTGGTCACAGTATTTTGTACATATATACTTTGATAAAGGTTGCTAAGAAGTCATTTGAAAACCAAAGAAAAATAAAAACCAGCTGAGCTCAGTGTAGATATAAGGATGTGGCACACAATGAGGATAAACTGGACAAAGAAATGTTTGTTTAATAAGTAGGCTTGTCTGTGGAGTCCTCCCTTCAGAGGTTTGTTCAGGCCTAGCAGTGTAGACCCCGACCCATAAGCCTCCTGCAGACACACCTGTAGAGGAGAGTATAAAGACCCTGGACTGAACTGAGTCAGACATCAAGCTTCAAGGAGTCTCTCCACAGCAGCTCTCCAGAGAAGCTCCACAGCCTCCAGACCGACCCTGAAGATGACTCCCTCTGCCAGCCTGCTGCTGCTGCTGCTCCTGCTTGGCCTCTCTCAGGCACTTCCTCTCCAGGAGCCAGGAGGCGAAGAAGAAGAAGCCCCAGACACCGTCGACATCACCACCAGGATTCTGACCTCCAACAAGGGCAGCGATGAGATCCTGCTGGAAGGAGACCTGCTGGTTCCCAGTACCAGAAATGCCCTAATGTGCCCTAACCAGAACTGCTTCTGGAAGAAAAACTCCAGTGGCCTGGTGACAGTCCCCTTCACCGTGAGCAGTGAGTACACCAGCTCAGAGAAGCGGCTGATTGTCAAAGCCTTGCAGGGCTTCCACAGCACAACCTGTATCCGCTTTGTGCCCCGTGAACAACGAGACCGACTACATTAGTGTGGAGAACCAATCAGGATGTTTCTCCTTTCTGGGCAAAGTGGGAGGCAGTCAGGTTATCTCTCTGCAGAGGTATGGCTGCGTCTACAACGGCATCATCCAGCACGAGTTCAACCACGCTCTGGGCTTCCGGCACGAACACACCAGGAGCGATCGCGACAGCTACGTCAGGATCAATTGGGCCAACATCAACCCACAGATGGCCTACAACTTCAACAAGCAGGTCACCAACAACCTGAACACTTCCTACGACTACAGCTCCATCATGCATTATGCAAGAACAGCCTTCTCCATCAACGGGCAGGACACCATCACCCCCATCCCCAACCCTAACGTCCAGATCGGCCAGAGTCAGGGCTTGTCCTCCTTGGACATCATAAGGATCAATAAGCTCTACAGCTGCTAAAAACAACACATCTTATCCAAAGTCATCAGTTATGAAAACAAGTTTCTTTTCCAATATTCTTTAAGCAGACAGCAGAATCTAAGAATATGAATCTGTGAATTCTCTGATACTGTACCCTATCTAATTAAAACATGCATTCAATATTTGTTTCCGTTCTTCATTTATCTATTTCTACTTATAAAACGTACTTATTAATTTTGTGTAAATCAGCAACATTGTAAACTTGCATACAGTTTTTTTTTGAGTGGGAAACGACAGTGGGCACAACTGGAGTCACGTGTGCAAAACTCAAACTACAGTCTGCACAGGAGCAGTCACCTGAGCCAGAGATGTTCATACGTTCTTTTTTGGAAGTCCAAGTCGAGTCTCAAGTCTTTGAACTCAAGTCCAAGTCAATTCAAATCTTTTGCCATGAGTCTAAGTCAAGTCTTAAGTCTCTGGCCATCTGATCTGTCCCTAACACTGAATTGTTAAATCTTATGAATTCAAAGCATGTCCTGTAGCTACCAGCCATACAGTACAGTATCAACATCAGTTGTAGGATAACTTCAGACTTACTCGGACTCGAGCTTTGAGACTCGTCAAAAACCTGTTTATGAGGTTCTTTAACATTAAAGTTTTTTCCAATTGCTAAAACACAATTTTGCAAACTAGTGTGGTTTTATCAAAATAACACAATTCACAAAACCACACACATAAACTGCAAAATATCTCATATATCCTGCAAAATGAAACACCACATGCACCACATGGCACACACTTCATTCTTATTACCAGATTTTTGTCTAACCAACTACACACCGTTTAGTTTATTTGTTTATCTCGAACAATCAACAATGTTGCAAAACATAAAAAACATAAAATAAAACACCAACAATCAGAATCTAACAACAAAAAAGAAAAATATAAAAAGGATTAGTTTAAGAAGGAGCAGGCAGAAGTAAAATGCTTATTTGGTCCTGCCCCTTATTTCCCAAAATCATATTATACAATGTAAAATAGATATGCAAATACAGCATACAATCTTTTGGTTGTCTTAGATGATAGCCCCCATTTCTTTCATTAAACATTGCACATATGTTAAATGGTAAATGATTTTCTTTAACTTTAAACATCAATTGAGCAGTTTTAAATGTAACAATGTCCATAAATTTCAGCAAATGTGAATTAAGAACAGATAATTAAGGATGTGATTTATAATCCTAATTGCTCTTTTTTGCAATGCGCAAATTTTTTATTTAGTATTTCCCCAAACTTCCACACAATATAACATATATGGTACAATAAGTGTGCAGTACATAGTATGTAATGTATTTTTGTTCAAGATGTATCTAGTTTTGCTCAATATACCAATACTCCTGGCCAACTTTGTGCACAAATATTTAATGTGTGGCTTCCAGCAGAGTTTATGGTCAAGAACAACACCCAGAAATTTATTTTCAATTTCAATTTCAATTGTTTCATTATCAATTACTATTTTAACATCTCTATTTATAGGACGATTTCCAAATATCATGAATTTAGTTTTGTTGAAGTTTAAAGATAACTTATTTGAATCAAACCAGAGTTTTAATTTATTCATTTCATTAGTGACCATTCCAGTGTCTGCTGCAAGTTAGCCCCACAACCAAAAATATTTGTGTCATCTGCAAAAAATAGTACATTTATTTTTAGCATGTGTTGATTTACAAATATCATTTAAGTAAATGATAAACAATTTGGGGCCTAAAACTGACCCCTGTGGAACTCCACAGGAAATATTAAGACTCATTGACCGGTGATTACCCATTTGAACAAACTGACTCCTGTTTTCAATATAGTTTTTCATCCAGTTAATGACCACACCTCTTATGCCATACCTTTCTAATTTTTTTAACAAGATTTTGTGATCAACAGTATCAAAAGTTTTTTTTAGATCTATGAAAACCCCCACTGCATAGTTTTTATTTTCAATACAATTTGTTAATCTTTCAACTAACTCCATAAGTGCCATAGACGTTGAGCTACCAGATCTGAATCCATACTGACTGTCAATTAGTAAATTGTTTTTATCAATGAAGTTATCTAGCCTTTTGACAAATAGTTTTTCAAGTATTTTTGAGAATTGTGAACGCAGAGATATTGGTCTATAGTTGTTGAAAATATGTGAGTCACCAGATTTATACAATGGGATGACTTTAGCTACTTTCATCTTATCAGGAAATACGCCTGTTTTAAATGATAGATTATACATGTATGATAGTGGGTCAACTATCCCGTCTATTATTTTTTTTAATATAGACATATCAATGTCATCACAATTTTTGGAAGTTTCATTATTACATTTATGTACAATCTCTATACATTCCCTGCCTTCTACAGTTCCCAAAGACAATGAATATGGGTTATTTTCCACATGGTCCATCACAGAGTAATTTGTCCCTGTATAATTTATGTCTTTGGTCAGATTGGCCCCCACATTAACAAAGTAATTGTTGAATCTGTCAACCACTTCATTCATATTTGACCACGTCTTGTCATTCTCATTAAAGTTTATTAAGTTAATTTTATTAAGTCCTTTAGTAATAATGGCATTAATTGTATTCCATGTTCCTTTAACATTATCTTTGTTATTTTCTAGTAATTTGTTATAATAATCCTTCTTTCATACCCTCATTATAGTAGTTAATTTATTTTTATATTTCTTGTATTTTAACTCAGATTCTTTCATTCTACATTTTATGAAATTCCTATGAAGGGTATTCTTTTTTACAGGCATTTTGAATTCCTTTGGACATCCAGGGTGTTTCAGAATGTTTCCTTTTATTACAGTATTGTTTTATTGGACAGTTTTTATTATATAAAATTATAAATATATCTAAGAATAGTTCATATGCCTTGTTAGGGTCAGCTTCCTTCATTACTTCCTTCCAATTATACTTTATTAGCGCCATTCTAAATGCAGAAATAGTTTCTTCAGTCCTTAATCTCTTAAATATAGTCTCATTGCACTACGTTTTCCCAATAGAATTAAAATTATGAGTCACAAAGATTGGTAGGTGGTCACTTATGTCATTGATTAATATTCCACTTAAAGAATTGATCTCCATATTATTTGTAAAAATGTTATCTGTCAGAGTGGCACCATTGCATGTTATTCTGGTAGGTTTTGTGATTGTTGAAAAAAGACTCAAACTATACAGTGTTTCAATAAACTATTCTGCCGATTTGTGTTTGTTGGAATTTTAATAGGTCAATGTTGAAATCCCCACATATATAGTTGACTTTATGCTTTACTTTATTAAAATATTTTTCCATAATTTCTGTGAATATTTCAACATTGGATCCTGGTTTCCTATATACACAACTTACTACATACGACATTCTTCATTTTTTTCATTTTTTCCTACATAATTCAATTGAGATACAATCCATGACTACTGTCATGTTTTCAACAACCTTGTAAATGAGCCCTTTATCAATGAAAAGCGCCACACCCCCTCCACAACCTTTTACTCACATAATTAAATTCATATCCCTGTAACTCAAAATCCACGAAAAATGAAAACTAGTCATATTATTAGACATAACAGAAAACTACAGCATTAACAATGGAAAATAATACAATAATATAAAAGTTACATGAACCAACTCATAGGAATTTGAATTAGGTACTTCCAAACTTGTCGAGCTGCTCAATGATTCTGATACACATAACTTTAGCCTGCTCTGGTGGGCCATTCAATTTAACAAACACCTTGCAGTTAGAGGACCAGGTAGCTTGAATCTTCTCTTGTTTCTTCAAGAACCTAGCCTTTCTTGCAATATCTGCATTCATTTTGGTTAGCTGCTCATTGATGTAAACATTTGTGCTCTTCAATTTGCGGCCCTGTCTGAGCAGGTCAATTTTATGCTTTCTGTTAGGAAAGCGTACAATGACAATATGAATATCACTCTGGTTTCTTGATGGAATAATGTGACATGCCTCAATATTGTGTTTGTTTATGGATATGTTTTTGTCATGAAGAAAGGCTGTTACCTGAGCCTCAGTTGAATCATCATGGTCTACACTCTCAACTCGCACATCCCCCTTCAGAGCATGAGCATAAGACCGAGGCTTAATCTTCAATCCAGTTATCAAGACATCATTCATCCGAGTGTACTGCTCCAAGTCAGAAACACGAGCTTCCGAAGAGTTAATCTTGAGCTGCTGTTCCTCATTCAACTTTTTTAGATCAGAGATTTCATTCATAAGATTAATTATAGTACGCTGTTGTTTGGCTCTGGTCGCCAATTCCTCACCCATCATGTTCATGGCTGTTTTTAGCTCTTCAATGTCTTATGTTGGACATAATGAAAAGCACTCTCATCGCACAGTGTATGAGTATAATGGTGGGAGGTATTGCACGAGAAATGGTGGGTGGACAGCAAACCAGTTTTGGACTGGGGCGGCACGATGAAAGCTCACATTGTCCCATACTACAACGTACCGGTTTCTTTGATGGTCTGCATCATTCATATGCTCTGGTGGTATGAGAATGTTGGTCCAAGGTTGGCATGTCGATGGAGGACACCGTTTGTATTGGAGATTGGGTTTTTATACACAATCAGGACCATAGTACGGCCTGTGGTAGTAGTATTGTACAGTAATTGTTGTTTGTACATGCTGTCTGTGTTTATTTGTTTTCACTATGGCTGCAGCATGGGTTGAGTGCCCAAGACAAATTTTCCACATTGTGGGACAATAAAGTTAATCTTGAATCTTGAATCTTGAATCTTGAGATAGCACATTGTGATGTTTCCACCACGTTGGCCAGGAACATCTATAATGGCTCTATTGCCAATGATGTTTCTCCCCCTTCTTCTGGTCTTTGCTAGATTGAACCCAGCATCATCTATAAAGATGAACTCATGTGTGATTGCATGAGCATCCATTTCCAGTACTCCCTGAAAACAAAGAACAAAAAATAGTCAATATGGTGTTATCCAGTACACTGAGAAACAAATGTTGCGTGTAGTGTACTGCAGTCAATATTGTACTTACATCTACATATGCTCGGCTGAGCTCTTTGTTTGTTTGAAAGTTTCTCTCAAACGGCACCCTATAAAGTATAAAGTTTTTTCATTCTGATTTGGGTTCGCTTGAGAATGCGAGCCAATGTGGACAGACTGACTCGTTGAATGTTGTTGAATATGGTGTTGTCTTGGATGATGTGGCTTTGAATTTCTTGTAATCTGATTTCATTTTTTTCCAAAACCAAGTTTACAATGGCATCTTCCTGTACCCCGGTAACATTTGGCTCCTTCTTCCACCATGGTAGAGTCTCTCAGTCCTTTAGAAAGATATATATATATATAAATAGGGCTTGGACAATGCAGCCTAAATATATTTCCCCAACAGTAGAGTAAATTGTACAGGAAACTTGAACAGTTAGTGTTTGACATCAGCCATTCATGAAGTAAATAGGTGTCACCCAAATGATGCACTATGAAATGGGGTGTACTACATAGTGTGAAAGAAATTTTGGTTATATACCTGTGCTCCAGTCTAAATGTCCGGATGACAGAGGCAGTAAAACGGCTCAAGTTGGGCTGCACTCTCTGTCCAGCCTCTTGCATTGTCAGCCCATGGTTAATGACATGATCAACTAAGGTTGCTCTGATTTCATTTGAAAGTTGTTGTCTTCTTTGGCCATGTACTCCTCGACCAGCTCTACCCCTACCTCTCACTCTTCCTCCCCCTGTTATTATTACCCTCCCTCGTCCTCTTCCTCTCTCTGCAATGTCTTCCATTGTTGTTGTAAAAAACCAAAAGGTGCTCACATGTGGTCTTTTTATAGTGCTTACTTCCTGATTGAAGTGGTAACAATTAAGCATTGAGGTGTTTGGCCAGGTGGCGCATATGTTGACCAATAAGCTCATGTAGTGTCATTTTGAATGACAGTGTTTTGAAATGGCGAGGTCTCTAGCTGCTGTTAGCAGATAAACATGGCTATAAACTTTTTTTAACCTTTTTTTAAACTTTTTTTTAAAAACTTTTTTTTAAAAACTTTTTTTTAAAAACTTTTTTTAAAGCAAGATGGCCATAGCGTGACTGAACGTGTCTCAGGCCCAAGTCTGCATGTCGCTCTTATAGTAGCCTTGTTAATTCTCCTTTACCCTGATCTATATGCTTTTGACTTAAACTAAAATTAAGTTAGGCATCAACTAATTTATTCTAAATAGCTACGAGATTTGTATATTCTTTTGCATGGTTGCTACAATGAACAAGCAACATGTTTCACTACAAACGTGGGATGCCATTCAACAAATCAAGACTGAAATGCTGACGCATTTTGATGCAAAAGTTGATCCCATTCAGAGTAGTCTGAGCATCATTCAAAACTCGTTAAACACTTTGGCAGAACAAGTCAATTTGCTAGAGCAGCATGTGGGGGCTAATGAAGACAATGTGCAGGAGTGTGTCACTCGTGTTCAACAGCTGTAGAAAGACAACATTTACCTAATGGATAAAGTTGATGACTTGGAGAACCGAAGCCCCGATTCCTTGGTGTTCCAGAGTCCGCTGAAGGCAGCGATATTATTGGTTTCATGTCCCGGCTGATTTCACTCTTCACCAGTAGAGTCTTTTAATTGCCTGACCACTACTATTAATTCCATTTCATGTAGAAATGAATTTAAAATAGATTAATAAGGTAGATTTAAACAGAAATTGGTTAGATAAGTCTTCTAACAGAGAAAAACATATCCTTAATAGTTTAAATTTTACTCAATTAATTAATGAGCCTACTTGAATCACCCCTAGAACCCAGTCTTTGCTTGACTGGATACTTGTTACACACCCGACCAGAATTATAAGGTCTGGTGTTATGTCTGACTGCTTTAGTGATCACTCAATTGTCTACTGCATATGGAAAATCAAACTTCCTAAATTGCCACCAAGACTTATCAAAGTTAGACAACATAGGACATTAAATTTAAATGTATTTATTCATGATTTGATTGCTATTAATTTGGATAGATACCAATTAATACCTGGTGTACAAGATGCTTGGGACTTTCTGCATTCTGAGTTTATTGATGTTGTGGACAAACATGCTCCCTGGAGAATTACAAAGGTCAAGGGTAAACATCTTCCTTGGATCAGCCCCGAACTAATTAGTCTGTTTAGGCAGAGGGACAAAGCATGGTCAACATTTCGTCAGACAAGGGATGGTGCTGATTGGGAAATATACAGGCAGTTGAGAAATTTGAGGAAGACAAAAAATCGTAATGCTAAATCAAACTTCTACAGAGAAAGTCTCACTAGTGATTTTAAGAATCATAAGCAATTTAAAAAAAAAAAAAAAACATTATTAATACATCAGATAAACACTGTATTAATCGAATCAGAGTGGCTGATACAGTGCTCAAGCATTCAATCAGCATTTCTCCTCGGTCTGTTCTAACTTATTACCTAACTCTCATTTGACTACAAGTTCCTTTTGTAATACATTACATTGCTGCAGTTCTTTTTCATTTAGGAACATTTTACTAACTTAAGTTCAGAATGCCATTAATGATCTAAATGTTAAGGCGAGACACTACAGGTGAATAGGGATTTTTTTTAACTAGCAGATATCACCATGCAACTCTGCCAGTTGATTACTTACATTAAGATGAGAAAAAATGTATTACAAGTTTTCTGTAATTTAATGTTTAAATATGCAAATTAGGCATTATCTAATGAAATATGCGCTAATTTGCATATATTTAAAAAAACGAAATCTGAGTATTTGATAAAGCCACGTTCAAAATTATTTGTTCATTGTGTTCACATATTAGATGGGAAACAAATTACAGACGGATTAATGGATATCTACTTTTGTTATCCTGTAAATCAGAATATACTGTCAATAGCCTCAAAAAAACGATTTTGCCATGTTTTTTGGAATAAAATGTTATATAAATCAGGCTAGGAATAATATATTTACAATTCCCTCTGTAATTGTCTTCATAATATAACTAGGTACAAGACCTAGAGTTTGGTCTATAAAGGTGCTACTGAAGTGGAGATTTCGGACGTGGAGTATGAGAGAAAGGTCATTTAGAGAAAACGGGCTTTAAAGATTTTATAGCAAAATTCCACTAATTCCTAATGAAAGCCATGAATTACAGACACATATCCCACTAAGGTCTATACAAAAGAGACTTCAGATACAGTATTAGGGGAACACTAAGGCCTATATAAAAGAGACTTCAGATACAGTATTAGGGGAACACTAAGGCCTATATAAAAGGATCCAAAGAGCACCATGTCATAGGACTTTTAACAGTGGTGCTGGACTTGATGGAAAAGAAAACAGGTTTATTAAACTAGCTTCCCATATTCTTATGTATCCACTTGCTGATTTATTCAACATCTCTTTGTCTACCTGTGAGTTACCAGCTGTCTGGAAATGTGCACGCATCACACCACTCTATAAAACTGGAGATGTACTTGACCTAAACAATTATAGACCTATATCCATTATATGTTCTATTGCTAAAGTCTTTGAAAAATGAATTTATAATCAACTTTCGCAATAATATCCTATCACAATTTCAATCCGGCTTCAGGTCTAATCACTCCGGAACTACTGCCCTACTTAAATTTAGCAATTATGTATTTTGTGCTGCAGATAATGGTGAACTCACAGGTGCCATCTTTATTTATTTAACTAAAGCTTTTGATTTTGTTGATCGATATCTCCTTTTAGATAAGCTCCATTATATCAGCCTTTCTGAAAATGCAGTTTTGTGGTTTAATTCATACTTGCATAATAGAAAACTATGTGTAGTCCTACAGGGAAGTAAATCTGATTTTTTGAATCAAGATACAGGAGTGCCTCAGGGCTCAACATTGGGTCCACTTCTTTTTTTCTATTTATATGAATGATTTACCATCCATTTTTGATAACTGTTCGACTTTATGCCGATGACACTGTCATATATATATATATATATATATATATGGAGACGCTGGCCTCATTAACCTCTCCTCCTCTGAGTTGGGTCTCCCTCGCGCGAGCCTACTAACCTAAAATAAATAAATGGCATTACATCAGTGAGTTCAAACTGCTTATTGTGCATAATTTGGACTGACAGTGAGATGCATGTTGTGCTGTAACTGGTGTAACTTTTCTCTTGATTTCCACATTACATTTAGCATATACTGTATCGTCACAAGTAACAAGTTAACCATCGCAAAGTGTTGGGCTAATACTAGGAAAAGGCAGAGAGTATCTTTATAGTTGTATCCATATGATGTGACAGACTTAGGTTAATATTTCACCAGGTCCGAGAGCTAGAGGGATGTGTTAAGTAGACCCCATAAAGCTATACTACAACTGATTTTGATACTGTACTGTATGGATGGTAGCTACAGGACATGCTTTGAATTCATAAGATTTAACAATACAGTGTTAGGGACAGATCAGATGGCCAGAGACTTGAGACTTGACTTGGATGCGTTGCAAAAGACTTGAGACTTGACTTGAACTTGAGCTCAAAGACTTGAGAGGTTCAGGTGACTGCTCCTGTGCAGACTGTAGTTTGAGTTTTGCACACGTGACTCCAGTTGTGCCCACTGTCATTTCCCAATCAAACAAAAACTGTATGCAAGTTTACAATGTTGCCAATGTATGCGTGTGAGCTAATTTACACAAGATTAGTAAGTACATTTTATAAGTAGAAATAGATAAATGAACAACGGAAACAAATATTGAATGCATGTTTTAATTCGCTAGGGGACATTATCAGAGAATTCACAGATTCATATTCTTACATTCTGCTGTCTGCTTAAAGATTATTTGAACAGAAACTTGTTTTCATAACTGATAACTTAGGATAAGATGTGTTGTTTTTAGCAGCTGTAGAGCTTATTGATCCTTATGATGTCCATGGAGGACAAGCCCTGCTTCTGGCCGATCTGAACGTTAGGGTTGGGGATGGGGGTGATGGTGTCCAGCCCGTTGATGGAGAAGGCTGTTCTTCCATAGTGCATGATGGAGCTGTAGTCGTAGGAAGTGTTCAGGTTGTTGGTGACCTGCTTGTTGAAGTTGAAGGCCATCTGAGGGTTCATGTTGGCCCAATTGATCCTGACGTAGTTGTCGCGATCGCTCCTGGTGTGTTCGTGCCAGAAGCCCAGAGCGTGGTTGAACTCGTGCTGGATGATGCCGTAGGAGACGCAGCCCGACCTCTGCAGAGAGAGAACCTGACTGCCTCCCACTTTGCCCAGAAAGGAGAAACATCCATACTTGTTCTCCACGCTGATGCAGTCGGTCTCGTTGTTACGGGGTACGAAGCGGATACAGGTTGTGCTGTGGAAGCCCTGCAAGGCTTTGACAATCAGCCGCTTCTCTGAGCTGGTGTACTCACTGATAAATGGGAACTGAAGTTTGAGACTCCGACTCGAGTCGCACTTACAGTTTTTTCCAACTGCTTACCCACGTTTTCACGTTTTCACGTTTTTTGGATTTGTGATTTGGTAAAAACCGTGCTTGATATCAGAATGCCCATTCAGCACAATAAACGCCAAAGTCTTCGGTTTAAACTTTTAATAATTTTTCTACATTAAAGTATGACGATACAGCATGGCCCCAAAGAGGGTTTGTTTTTAGCGATGTTAAGCAATTTCCCGAAGATTTCCCATCCAATTCCATGGGACATTTTGCGGACGTTTTTTGCAGATTTCATGAAAACCGTGCAGCAAATCTTTTTGAAAACACATAGCACACCATTCCCGATCATAACACACGTTTTGATGTATTTTGTGTGCACGTAGCGGGACAAAAAACAGAATAATAATAAGTATGGGCTCCAACTTGAGTCGCACATACAGTATTTTTCCAACTGCCTACACACGTTTTTAAAACTATGTCTTCTCTTTTCAAAACTCTACACACAATTCCCAAACTTTGGGGGATTGTGTGAACTTTGTGCAAAACAAAATCTTTGATTGATTTGTAATGCTTAAATAGTCGTTAGATAGTTGCAGGCAGTATGGACGCAAGTTTACAATGTTGCCAATGTATGTGTGTGAGCTTATTTACACAAGATTAATAAGTAAGTTTTATATGTAGAAATAGATAAATGAACAACACAAACAAAAAAATATTGAATGCATGCTTTAATTAGATATCATTACAGTATCAGAGACAAATTCATTGTCTTAGATTCTGCTGTCTGCTTAAAGAATATTTGAACAGAAACTTTTTTTCATAACTGATAACTTTGGATAAGATGTGTTGTTTTTAGCAGCTGTAGAGCTTATTCAGTGTGCCGATGTGCAATAAGCACCAAGACTATTATTGCCCATACTTATTATTATTATAATTATTATTCCGCCTGTTTTTTGTCCCGCTACTAGTCACGGAGCGTTGCCAACACGTGCACACAAAATACATCAAAACGTGTGTTATGATCGGTAATAGTGTGCTATGTGTTTTCAAAAAGATTTGCTGCACGGTTTTCATGAAATCTGCAAAAAACAGCCACAAAATGTCCCATAGACTTGGATGGGAAATCTTTGGGAAATTGCTTAACATCGCTCAAAACAAACCCTCTTTGGGGCCATGCTGTATCGTCATCAGAGAGTGAAGAAACAGTATTTCAGTCACACACATTTAATTTGTACATACACTTCATAAAGGTTGCTAAAAAGCCATTTGTAAACCAAAGAAAAATAAAAACCAGCTGAGCTCAGTGTAGATATAAGGATGTGGCACACAATGAGGATAAACTGGACAAAGAAATGTTTGTTTAATAAGTAGGCTTGTCTGTGGAGTCCTCCCTTCAGAGGTTTGTTCAGGCCTAGCAGTGTACACCCGAACCCATAAGCTTCCTGCAGACACACCTGTAGAGGAGAGTATAAAGACCCTGGACTGAACTGAGTCAAACATCAAGCTTCAAGGAGTCTCTCCACAGCAGCTCTCCAGAGAAGCTCCACAGCCTCCAGACCGACCCTGAAGATGACTCCCTCTGCCAGCCTGCTGCTGCTGCTCCTGCTCGGCCTCTCTCAGGCACTTCCTCTCCAGGAGCCAGGAGGCAAAGAAAAAGCCCCGGACACCGTCGACATCACTACCAGGATTCTGACCTCCAACAAGGGCAGCGATGAGATCCTGCTGGAAGGAGACCTGCTGGTTCCCAGTACCAGAAATGCCCTCATATGCCCTAACCAGAACTGCTTCTGGAAGAAAGACTCCAGTGGCCTGGTGACGGTCCCCTTCACTGTGAGCAGTGAGTACACCAGCTCAGAGAAGCAGCTGATTGTCAAAGCCTTGCAGGGCTTCCACAGCACAACCTGTATCCGCTTCGTGCCCCGTAACAACGAGGCCGACTACATCAGCGTGGAGAACAAATCAGGATGTTTCTCCTCTCTGGGCAAACCGGGAGGCGCTCAGGTTCTCTCTCTGCAGAGGCCAGGCTGCATGTACTACGGCATCATCCAGCACGAGTTCAACCACGCTCTGGGCTTCCGGCACGAACAGACCAGGAGCGATCGCGACAACTACGTCAGGATCAACTGGGCCAACATCGACCCTCAGCAGGCCTACAACTTCGACAAGCAGGTCACCAACAACCTGAACACTCCCTACGACTATACCTCCATCATGCACTATGGAAGAACAACCTTCTCCATGAACGGGCTGGACACCATCACCCCCATCCCCGACTCTAACGTCCAGATCGGCCAGAGTCAGGGCTTGTCCTCCTTGGACATCATAAGGATCAATAAGCTCTACAGCTGCTAAAAACAACACATCTTATCCAAAGTCATCAGTTATGAAAACAAGTTTCTGTTCAAATATTCTTTAAGCAGACAGCAGAATCTAAGACAATGAATCTGTGAATTCTCTGATACTGTACCCTATCTAATTAAAGCATGCATTCAATATTTGTTTCTGTTGTTCATTTATCTATTTGTTATGGTGGCCGAAAGTTGCAAACGCCCTGCAACTTCAGAAAACACATGCAAATTAAGAAAACAACTTCATTAATTTGACAACACGTGTGTAGCATTCAGCAACACAACCAAATACATAAACATGCTGCAAATACACACAACACAACCAAATACATAAACATGCTGCAAATACACACAATACAACCAAATACATAAACATGCTGCAAATACACACAACACAACCAAATACATAAACACGCTGCAAATAAAAAACTATGCAAAAAGAAAAGCACACAAACCCCGAAAACAAATGCAACAAAAAAACGCTGCATCCAGATTACACAAAGGAAGTTCTCCAGACCTCAAGAGGGAGTAGCTAATTGGGACAGCTGGGTTTTTGACCCCACAGGAGAGAGAGAGGGAGAGAGAGAGAAAGAGCCGGGACACGTTCAAGCTCAGAACGGTGTGCAACGGTCAGATGATAGACTGTAATTATTAAGTCTATGTTTGAGGTATGTTTTCTCTCGTTTGGTGGGTGTGTCTCGGCTCAGGTCACAGGTGATACTCATTTACTCAAAATATGCTCCCAAAAAACAGTAAACTGAAAAAGAAAATTGCATAAAAACTGTGCAGAAAACATATATACTGAATCAGGGGGGTTGTGCACTTTAAATAGTTGTTTGATGCTCAGTTTACTTAAAATAAATGTATTTGTTAGGTTAAAATGTTAATTTCAAATAAAGTCAATGTAATTGTGTCTATTGTTACCTGTAAAAAATATGAATGTGTTGATAAATCCCAAAACATTTAATTTAAGTGAATTAGCATTGCAATACTTGTTACATCCTGAAGACGGCAGTATAAAACACCAGCTACCATTTAAACCAAAACAGGAATCAGGATCAGCCAGGAATCACCAAGAAATTGTGTATGAAATTTTGTTTACAAATTCAAGGTTTGTTGATCAGGGTGTGAATGTGGTGTTCATGTGGGTTCCTGCTCATGCAGGTATACCAGGTAATGAGCGAGTGGATAAATTGGCAAAGGAGGCGGTTAAGAAGGGTGCTGTGGAACTGAATACTAAACTATCAAAGTCAGAGGGGAAAAGCATTGTGTGGGAAGAAATTTCCAGACAGTGGCAACAGTATTGGGATGGTGGAAATAAGGGGAAGAAATTGCATATGATTCAGGCTAAGGTAGGCCAAGGAGGGATGAGTTACAGTGGGTTTAACCGACAAGAACAAGTAATTGTCACAGGTAGGTCACAGTAGATTAAATGGTAAACTTTTTATATTAGAGAAACATCCGACTGGCCTGTGCAATGTATGTGAGGTAATGGAGACAGTGGAGCATGTATTGATGTCATGCAGGAAATATGTCCGAGACAGAGGGGTTATGTTTGCTGGACTACAGAAGTTAGGTTTAGGTGAACTCAGGATTACAGATGTCCTTGAAAGTGGTGTTATTATGAATGGAAGGAAATATCTATTTGTGTTTATGAAAGGTAATGGTGTTTTTAGGAAATTGTAGTGTATTGGTCTGAATAAATAGATATTGAGAAATTGTCAATAGGAGGCAGTAATGCAACGACTTGGATGCCAACTGCCGTTAAACTCTAAAGAAGAATAAGAAGAAGAAGAAGAAGAAGAAGAAGAAGAAGAGATGCTTCAGACTGCCCATGCGTTTACTTTTGAATTCCTGACCGGACCACGCCTGACCCTCCTTCGGTTAATTTCCGTAATTCTGTCGGAAAAAAAGTTGCAGTTGGTGTTTGATATCTGATATGGAAAAGGTAGGAGGACATTTTCTTTCACTCGAACCTGTTTTGTAATATTTTCATGTTGAGCATGATTGTACTTTGTGTTTGTGATGCAAACTGCTGTAAAAGCAGGTGGGTCTTCTAGCTAGCTAACGTTGGCTGTATGACCATAGACTATACAGCATGGGTCACCAAACTAAGGCCCGCGGGCCGACTCAGGCCCGCCACGCCCCTTTGACCGGCCCCCCCGCCTATCTGCCCCCTACTACCCCAAAAGTCTTCATGGCCAATTTTTTTTTTAAATTGCTTTTTGGAAAATAATAACATGTCTGCATCTGGTATTTTTTTTCTTTTTTCTTTTAAAAATTGATATCAACTAAGCAGATGTTTCTTACCTTGACAGCTTTGATGTTATTTTTATTAGAAAATAAATAAATGAAATATCTGTGGTATTTCAAATTTAAACAAAGTTTTAAGCCTCGATTACTACTTTTGCAAACCACTAGTAAAGATAAACAAATATATGCCAGGAATCAAGTGTTGATATAGTAGTGTGGATATAGTAGTGGGGATGGCTGTGCCAGGCTAGTAATCTCTGCTACACAATGGTGGCCATTTTGGTCTGGGTCATACAATTCTGTTATATAGCTGACCTGGCCCCAGCCCCCCCCCATCACAGTCAGGAACGATAATGTGGCCCCCATAGAAAAAAGTTTGGTGACCCCTGCTATACAGTATGTATGACCCATGTCGGTTGGCTGTTTATCCAGCAGGGCGCTTCTTAGCTATAGCTAACGTGTGTAGTGTTTTTAAACTTGAATTTAGTGCTGGTAGCCCAATGTAATTAGCTCAGGTTAGCGGTTAGCTCCGGTCAGCTCGAGTGAGGGAGAGGGTGAACAACCAGACAAATGACGTTCGGGGTCGCATCCACAGTGGTGTGGCCACGGAGCTTTTGCGGTTTATTAGAACAGATATTCCTGCAGGCCACAACACCACAAGCAGCATGCTGCTACCAACGTTAGCCTTTGAGCCTGAAGTGAATGTTGTGGCTGTGTCATGCTCACTGCGCGATAAACTTTCTGCATTTAGCTAATACAGATAAACAATAGAAAAGGTGCCCATTTGTGGACCTGAGGTATGGTTAGCTGCAACACTGCATGTTACTCATGTTTAATTTCAAAGCAGTTGGGCAGGACTCATCCACTTATTTGTGGTGAATTTGAAAGTTTACTTTGCACATGTATTTAGAGTATAAAATATATAACCCCCCTCCCCCCCAGCCAAATCATTAGTTATTTTTTCATTGTGTTTTAATCAGGTTGAGTGTATGAAAGTCATGCTAAGGAATGATTTAAAAGCAAGCTTTGAGGACATTTTTGTCATATTGTAGCTCAGCAACACTATGTATCTACAGCTCGCGCTACACTCCACTCCCCCTACTGGTTGTCTCATTGGAACTACAGCTCTCACTACCCTCCACTCCCCTTACTGGTTCTCATTAGAACTACAGCTCTCGCTACCCTCCACTCCCCTTACTGGTTCTCATTAGAACTACAGCTCTCGCTACCCTCCACTCCCCTTACTGGTTCTCATTAGAACTACAGCTTGCGCTACCCTTCACTCCCCCTACTGGTTGTCTCATTAGAACTACAGCTGCAGCTAAAAGTTGCATAGTGTTGCTTTAAGAACCATGTAAAATGTGCCCCAATAATTGATCTGTTAACATCTTTATACGTTTATTTGTCTCTTTTAGTAATCATTATGTTGCAAAATTTCAGATCATTAGATCATCAGATTCATATAACGCTCTCTCTCTTCAGTCTCTCTCTATGTCTCTCCACCATATAACTCTCTCTCTTCAGTCTCTCTCTATCTCTCTCCACCATATAACGCTCTCTCTCTTCAGTCTCTCTCTATGTCTCTCCACCATATAACTCTCTCTCTCTCCAGTCTCTCTCTATGTCTCTCCACCATATAACTCTCTCTCTCTTCAGTCTCTCTCTATGTCTCTCCACCATATAACTCTCTCTCTCTTCAGTCTCTCTCTATGTCTCTCCACCATATAACTCTCTCTCTCTCCAGTCTCTCTCTATGTCTCTCCACCATATAACGCTACTGTGCTTTCGGGCAGTTGTTAAGGCTCCGCCGCTGAGTATTTTAAAATGAATGCCCTTTCGATATCTTCTGTAACAGACGCGATGGTGGAATCTACACATCTCAACAAAGTCAACCCAAGCGTTCTTTGGTGACGTTATTGATTATGTTACTGTTGATCATCTGTCAGACAATCGGATTGGTCCGAACAGATCCTGTTCGGGCAATAATTGCTTCTCAACGGAGCGACTCCAGACCGAACTTCCCGACCTCAAATTTTGTGGGCGGGGCTAAATTCGGCTGGCATCCAGGCTAGCATTTTTGTACTTTTAAGGGAACAAGTTTGTACCTTAGGGAATAAAAATGGACCTGTATTGTACCGGGTTTTCTGACAGTGCAGGTACGGTGGCCGACAGGGACAAACGCCCAGCAACTTAAGAAAATACACGCAAATAGACAAAACACAAGCAAATTAAGAAAACATCTTCATTAATTTGACAATAGATGCCCAGCATTCGGCAAAACGCGCTGCAAATACAGAAATTATGCAAAAGAAAAGCATGCAATCCCCTGAAAAAAAAAAAAAAAAAAAAAACAGCTGCATCCAGATTACACAACAGAAGTCATCCAGGCCTCTAGGGGGCAGCGCTGAGTGGAACAGCTGGATTTTCAACCCTACGGTGAGAGAGTGCTCTGCCTTTTGTTTTTTACCACGGGGTAACAGACACGTCTCTGCTGATTGGGTATCACCTGTATCACCTGGGACCTGAGCCAATAAACTAGAGACACGGCCACCAAACGAGAGAAAACTTGATCTCAAACATAGACTTAAGTCTTAATATTTACAGTCTATGATCTCAAAGCAGTTGCACAACGTTTCACACTGTTCAGAGAAATAATTCTCTATCTATAAAAACCAGAAACCAGGTTCTTAATAAAACAAACATTTATTTCACATTTGAACAACAGAAAACATTTTTAAATTCTACAATTCTTAAAATGTAGAAACAAGTTTAAAAATCCAGTCTTCTTCTTTTTAAAGCCGTTAGTTTCAGAACAACGGACTGAGTTTCAGGGAAACATCGGAGTGTGTGTGTGAAGCGAAGAGGATGGGTAAGACTGCTTCTGGATCTGGATCTAGTTCTGCTTCTGGGTTATTTCTGGTTGAGCCAGCTGAAGGAGAAGACGTGTTTGGGTCCGTCTTTGTCCTCCGACTCGTTCTGCTGATCAGACTGAACCTGAAACACATTGGATTTAAGAAATGAAAATAATTACTATCGTATTATATATATATATATATATATATATATATATATATATATATATATATGAGAGAGAGAGAGAGAGTTCGGGGTTTATTATATTTCTGTAAATGTAAAATATTCTAAATAAATAACTGAATGTTCTAAATAAATAATGTTCTAAGTGAATAGGATAAATAGGTTTGTAATCATTTTTACAATTGTTTTTTAATTACAGAGGGAAAGTACCGAAAATAGTACCATTGGAGACTGGGAACAGAATCTCAGGTACCGGTATCGGTACTGGTATTGGTTCAGATGGGAAAGGGACCCAACCCTAGATACAGTCCACTAAAGGCACCATCAGCACTAATGCCACAGCTCCACAAAAACATGTAAGGAGCCATGCTCAGCCTCTGCCTCTGTGTCGGTAACAGAGCTTTGTAATTAGTAACTCTGCCTACCGAGAGAAACCCTCCCACGCAGCTCGCTGCACTACAATCTTGAAATATTTTTGGCTGCACGCATAAAATAACTTAAAATAAACCAAAGACAGATTATTGGGATTATTAGCCCTTGTGGCATTTGCCCAAATTCCAGATGGCCAGTCCGTCACTACTGCCGGTACTGCACGCTTCTGATTATGAACGGACGAATTGTGATGCGTCGCTTAAAATGTTGCTGCTGCAAGGACTTATGTAAAGGATGCTCCAATGTATCCTATGTCCTTTCCTTTAGTAAAGGATCAACAGTGTATCTATGTCCTTTCCTTTAGTAAAGGATCAACAGTGTATCTATGTCCTTTCCTTTAGTAAAGGATCAACAGTGTATCTTATGTCCTTTCCTTTAGTAAAGGATCAACAGTGTATCTTATGTCCTTTCCTTTAGTAAAGGATCAACAGTGTATCTATGTCCTTTCCTTTAGTAAAGGATCAACAGTATATCTATGTCCTTTCCTTTAGTAAAGGATCAACAGTGTATCCTATGTCCTTTCCTTTAGTAAAGGATCAACAGTGTATCCTATGTCCTTTCCTTTAGTAAAGGATCAACAGTGTATCTATGTCCTTTCCTTTAGTAAAGGATCAACAGTGTATCTATGTCCTTTCCTTTAGTAAAGGATCAACAGTGTATCTATGTCCTTTCCTTTAGTAAAGGATCAACAGTGTATCCTATGTCCTTTCCTTTAGTAAAGGATCAACAGTGTATCTATGTCCTTTCCTTTAGTAAAGGATCAACAGTGTATCTATGTCCTTTCCTTTAGAAAAGGATCAACAGTGTATCCTATGTCCTTTCCTTTAGAAAAGGATCAACAGTGTATCTATGTCCTTTCCTTTAGTAAAGGATCAACAGTGTATCCTATGTCCTTTCCTTTAGTAAAGGATCAACAGTGTATCCTATGTCCTTTCCTTTAGTAAAGGATCAACAGTGTATCCTATGTCCTTTCCTTTAGTAAAGGATCAACAGTGTATCCTATGTCCTTTCCTTTAGTAAAGGATCAACAGTGTATCTATGTCCTTTCCTTTAGTAAAGGATCAACAGTGTATCCTATGTCCTTTCCTTTAGTAAAGGATCAACAGTGTATCATATGTCCTTTCCTTTAGTAAAGGATCAACAGTGTATCCTATGTCCTTTCCTTTAGTAAAGGATCAACAGTGTATCCTATGTCCTTTCCTTTAGTAAAGGATCAACAGTGTATCCTATGTCCTTTCCTTTAGTAAAGGATCAACAGTGTATCTATGTCCTTTCCTTTAGTAAAGGATCAACAGTGTATCCTATGTCCTTTCCTTTAGTAAAGGATCAACAGTGTATCCTATGTCCTTTCCTTTAGTAAAGGATCAACAGTGTATCCTATGTCCTTTCCTTTAGTAAAGGATGCAACAGTGTATCTACGTCCTTTCCTTTAGTAAAGGATCAACAGTGTATCTACGTCCTTTCCTTTAGTAAAGGATCAACAGTGTATCCTATGTCCTTTCCTTTAGTAAAGGATCAACAGTGTATCCTATGTCCTTTCCTTTAGTAAAGGATCAACAGTGTATCCTATGTCCTTTCCTTTAGTAAAGGATCAACAGTGTATCCTATGTCCTTTCCTTTAGTAAAGGATGCAACAGTGTATCCTATGTCCTTTCCTTTAGTAAAGGATCAACAGTGTATCTATGTCCTTTCCTTTAGTAAAGGATCCAACAGTGTATCCTATGTCCTTTCCTTTAGTAAAGGATGCAACAGTGTATCCTATGTCTTTTCCTTTAGTAAAGGATGCTCCAGTGTATCTATGTCCTTTCCTTTAGTAAAGGATCAACAGTGTATCCTATGTCCTTTCCTTTAGTAAAGGATGCAACAGTGTATCCTATGTCCTTTCCTTTAGTAAAGGATCAACAGTGTATCATATGTCCTTTCCTTTAGTAAAGGATATGACAGTGTATCATATGTCCTTTCCTTTAGTAAAGGATGCTCCAGTGTATCCTATGTCCTTTCCTTTAGTAAAGGATGCGACAGTGTATCATATGTCCTTTCCTTTAGTAAAGGATGCTCCAGTGTATCCTATGTCCTTTCCTTTAGTAAAGGATGCTCCAGTGTATCCTATGTCCTTTCCTTTAGTAAAGGATGCAACAGTGTATCCTATGTCCTTTCCTTTAGTAAAGGATGCAACAGTGTATCCTATGTCCTTTCCTTTAGTAAAGGATGCTCCAGTGTATATATGTCCTTTCCTTTAGTAAAGGATGCTCTAGTGTATCCTACGTCCTTTCCTTTAGTAAAGGATGCAACAGTGTATCCTATGTCCTTTCCTTTAGTAAAGGATGCTCCAGTGTATCCTATGTCCTTTCCTTTAGTAAAGGATGCGCCAGTGTATCATATGTCCTTTCCTTTAGTAAAGGATGCAACAGTGTATCTATGTCCTTTCCTTTAGTAAAGGATGCAACAGTGTATCCTATGTCCTTTCCTTTAGTAAAGGATGCAACAGTGTATCCTACGTCCTTTCCTTTAGTAAAGGATGCAACAGTGTATCCTATGTCCTTTCCTTTAGTAAAGGATGCAACAGTGTATCCTATGTCCTTTCCTTTAGTAAAGGATGCAACAGTGTATCCTATGTCCTTTCCTTTAGTAAAGGATGCTCCAGTGTATCCTATGTCCTTTCCTTTAGTAAAGGATGCTCCAGTGTATCCCATGTCCTTTCCTTTAGTAAAGGATGCAACAGTGTATCCTATGTCTTTTCCTTTAGTAAAGGATGCAACAGTATATCCTATGTCCTTTCCGTTAGTAAAGGATGCAACAGTGTATCCTATGTCTTTTCCTTTAGTAAAGGATGCTCCAGTGTATCCTATGTCCTTTCCTTTAGTAAAGGATGCAACAGTGTATCCTATGTCTTTTCCTATAGTAAAGGATGCGACAGTGTATCCTATGTCCTTTCCTTTAGTAAAGGATGCTCCAGTGTATCCTATGTCCTTTCCTTTAGTAAAGGATGCGACAGTGTATCATATGTCCTTTCCTTTAGTAAAGGATGCTCCAGTGTATCCTATGTCCTTTCCTTTAGTAAAGGATGCTCCAGTGTATCCTATGTCGTTTCCTTTAGTAAAGGATGCAACAGTGTATCCTATGTCCTTTCCTTTAGTAAAGGATGCAACAGTGTATCCTATGTCCTTTCCTTTAGTAAAGGATGCTCCAGTGTATATATGTCCTTTCCTTTAGTAAAGGATGCATGTGTCAAACTCGAGGCCCGCGGGCCAAATCCGGCCCCTCGCAGATTATGATCTGGCCCGCACATCACTTTAGTTTCACAAAACATTTTAGCCCTCCTAGTTTTTGCCACTTTTTCAGAAGTTTTTGTCATTTCTTTTGACAATTTGCCACTTTTTCAGAAGTTTTTTGTAGCTTTTACAGAAGTTTTTGCCACTTTTTCCTGACTTTTTAAGGAAATTATGTCGACCAAACTGTAAGTGAGAAGTCATGCAATAATACAGTCAAGGTTAGTTGACTTTTTTGATTAAATGAAAGCCTATCAATAAACTAAACATGTCTGGCCCTTGATGTGAATCTTATTTCCCAGTGTGGCCCTCTGGGAAGTTAGCCTGGTGAGACCGTCCTGATCTGGTGAGCTCCAGTTCTCCACTCGCAGATCAGTCTGGCATCTTGAGATAGAGAAAATTTGGAGCCGTTGGCCAAACCACCGGGCCAATCAGCGTTGGTTTTGAGGTGGGTTAGGTGGTGATAGACAGATGGTTTATCCAATCAGCTAACCAGGATTTTCAGACAGCGGTAGCCCTAATTCTGTTATCCGCTCGCTAATGCTTTTTTCCTCTTTGATCCTTCTTTGGGAATATAGACCAGGAACCTGAAATGGGGCCTTTTAATCTATTATTCCTAAATTCTCGTTACACAAACGGCAAATCTCCTTTACCGACATGCTGCTAGCTTGCTGAGCTAACGAGCTATGCTTGGCCTGCAGCAGCAGCAGGGGTAGCCTGGCTCGTGGTTTCATACGCTTTGTGGATCTGATTGGTTGATTTGGCCCATCTATCACCAACTATAGGTGGTGATAGACAGATGGTTCATCCAATCAGCTAACCAGTATTTCCGCCCCTTCCCAAAAGTTCTCCAACGGAAAGTTCCCAGATGGATATGCCGAGCTAATGGGAAGCGATCCATCCGGCGGAGTCAGGTTATTGAGAAGTTGAATTTGACACCCCTGAGTTAGACGGTTCAACCGGCTATTATGGCGTGTGATGTCATACCTGAGGGGCTGAGCTGGCGGTGGGAAGAGGCAGAGGGGGCGTGGCCTGGAGGGATTTGGAGGGGGCGGAGCCTCTCGTCTGTGATGTCAGTGTGGGCGGAGCCTCCAAGGGTCTCTGAGGGGGCGAAGCCTGGGAGGATCTCTGAGTGGGCGGAGCCTCTGAGGGTCTCTGTGTGGGCGGCGTTGAGAGCTGAACACCGGTTGGCTGAACGGGAGCCAGAGGAGGCTGCTGATTGGCTGAGGCCATCCCTCTAACCTCCAATGCCTCTTCTTCTTCTTCTTCATCTTCTTCATCATCGTCTTCATCGACTGAGGAGACAGCACAGAGGTCATGAGGAAGGGTTTTATTTCAGTCCTCGTCATCACACTCATGAAGGACTAGAACCCAAAACTTAAAATACCTTTTTAAATAGACCAGCACCACGCACACACATCATGTGGATTTATTGTTTATATTTAGAGTCTTGTAACGTGTGTGTGTGTGTGTGTGTGTGTGTGTGTGTGTGTGTGTGTGTCTGTGTGTGTGTGTGTCTGTGTGTCTGTGTGTGTGTGTGTGTGTGTGTGTGTGTGTGTGTGTGTGTGTGTGTGTGTGTGTGTGTGTGTGTGTGTGTGTGTGTGTGTGTGTGTGTGTGTGTGTGTTCCACCAATCAGAGGCATCACTGTGGGATTGTGGGTAATGAAGTACTTATCCAAGACATCGCGAATAAAAGACGTTCCTCTCAAAACAAGGGTAGTGCCCCATGAGTTTTGGCGTCATGAGTTTTGGTGTCTATATGCGCATATAGAATCT
This sequence comes from Perca flavescens, assembly GCF_004354835.1. Classification (NCBI taxonomy): domain Eukaryota; kingdom Metazoa; phylum Chordata; class Actinopteri; order Perciformes; family Percidae; genus Perca; species Perca flavescens. The sequence goes on from NC_041342.1 coordinate 35,337,931, forward strand.
CTGAGTCATGTCGTAGCTGGTTTGAAGTCTACCATTGATGGTTACCATTTCATTTTGCCAATGGAGAAATTGCATTGTATTCTTACTTCCGGGACTGTTGCGCTCTATTGCACGTTTCTTACGTTTGATAAAGTCGACGTCCATCAGCGCTCTCCTCTGGCGGGAGAAGTTGGCCGTGAAGTGATCCATCTTCTCGTAGCCCAGCTGCAGTTTCTCCATGTGAGACGTGTTGCTGCCCTCCACCATCCTGGACACAACATATAGCACCTTTTAATAACAGGTTTATTCAATTTATTATTTATCTGCTAAAACACAAAATCTTTATTTTCTGTTCACACGGAAAATATTCTTCTCCAACAAACACACACATACACACAGACACACACACACACACCGATTTATGTACACAAACACACGCGCCTATTAACTCAATAATAAAGCCATAAAGTAGGCTATGTTCCCAGAGTCAGAACTAAACAGGGGGAAGCAGCGTTCACTTTTTATGCTCCACATATCTGGAACAAACTCCCAGAAACCTGCAGGTCTGCTGCAACTCTCAGTTCTTTTAAATCCAGGCTGAAAACATCTTTTTAATGTTGCCTTTCTTTAAATAACCTATTTCTAACTGCTCTTTCTTTAAAATTCTTATACTGCACTGTACATTTTATTCTTGTCTTTTAATGATATTAAATTGTTGTTAATTGTTTTAATGCTTTGAAATTGTTTTTAATGTTTCATGTTTCATGTAAAGCACTTTGAATTGCCTTGTTGCTGAAATGTGCTATACAAATAAAGCTGCCTTGCCTTGCCTTGCCTATCAACTCAGGACAGCTCCACTTCTCACAGATACAGACAGGACTGGAGATGAGAAGTTGAACACGTAACCACGACCAGCTTCGTGGGAAATTAAGACTCACTTCCACCGACATACACAAACAATCACTTTTTTTCTCCTTTTCATCAAACTGCAGTTTGCATAAAAATTGCATAAACATCATAAAGCATATTCCATCACATTTTTTAAGAAAACGTGCCGCATAATCAAGGATTTTTGCCCGCAGCAATCACAAAAAAACTCTGGAAGGATTGTCACAGACAGACAGACAGACAGACAGACAGTCTAGCTAGCTGTTAGACAGACAGACAGACACGTTGTAAAGACTCACTTCTGCAGCAGAGGTTTGGTGGTCTGTGGGAGGAGAGGAGAAAGTTAAACATTATTTACAGCATGTTAAAGAAGTGCCTTTATTTCAAAATAAGAGCCCAGTGTACCCAGCTGTATCGGTGGTGTGTTCAGTGTACCCAGCTGCATCGGTGGTGCGTTCAGTGTACCCAGCTGCATCGGTGGTGCGTTCAGCGTACCCAGCTGCATCGGTGGTGCGTTCAGTGTACCCAGCTGCATCGGTGGTGCGTTCAGCGTACCCAGCTGCATCGGTGGTGCGTTCAGCGTACCCAGCTGCATCGGTGGTGCGTTCAGCGTACCCAGCTGCATCGGTGGTGCGTTCAGTGTACCCAGCTGCATCGGTGGTGCGTTCAGTGTACCCAGCTGCATCGGTGGTGCGTTCAGCGTACCTAGCTGTATCGGTGGTGCATTCACCCAGCTGTATCGGTGGTGTGTTCATTGTACCCAGCTGTATCGGTGGTGTGTTCAGTGTACCCAGCTGT
>NC_041342.1:35344595-35347095 GCF_004354835.1 Perca flavescens
GACAGACAGACAGGTGGACAGGTGGGAGACAGACAGACAGGTGGACAGGTGGGAGACAGACAGACAGGTGGACAGGTGGGAGACAGACAGGTGGACAGGTGGACAGGTGGGAGACAGACAGACAGGTGGACAGGTGGGAGACAGACAGACAGGTGGACAGGTGGGAGACAGACAGACAGGTGGACAGGTGGACAGGTGGGAGACAGACAGGTGGACAGATGGACAGGTGGGAGACAGACAGACAGGTGGACAGGTGGGAGACAGACGGACAGGTGGACAGGTGGGAGACAGACAGGTGGACAGGTGGACAGGTGGGAGACAGACAGACAGGTGGACAGGTGGGAGACAGACAGACAGGTGGACAGGTGGGAGACAGACAGACAGGTGGATAGGTGGGAGACAGACAGACAGGTGGACAGGTGGGAGACAGACAGACAGGTGGACAGGTGGGAGACAGACAGACAGGTGGACAGGTGGACAGGTGGGAGACAGACAGGTGGACAGGTGGACAGGTGGGAGACAGGTGGACAGGTGGACAGGTGGGAGACAGACAGGTGGACAGGTGGACAGGTGGGAGACAGACAGACAGGTGGACAGGTGGGAGACAGACAGACAGGTGGACAGGTGGGAGACAGACAGGTGGACAGGTGGACAGGTGGGAGACAGACAGACAGGTGGACAGGTGGGAGACAGACAGGTGGACAGGTGGACAGGTCGGAGACAGACAGACAGGTGGACAGGTGGGAGACAGACAGACAGGTGGACAGGTGGGAGACAGACAGACAGGTGGACAGGTGGGAGACAGACAGACAGGTGGACAGGTGGACAGGTGGGAGACAGACAGACAGACAGATGGACAGGTGGGAGACAGACAGACAGGTGGAAAGGTGGGAGACAGACGGACAGGTGGGAGACAGACAGGTGGACAGGTGGGAGACAGACAGACAGGTGGACAGGTGGGAGACAGACGGACAGGTGGGAGACAGACAGGTGGACAGGTGGACAGGTGGGAGACAGACAGACAGGTGGACAGGTGGGAGACAGACAGACAGACAGGTGGGAGACAGACAGACAGACAGACAGGTGGACAGGTGGGAGACAGACAGACAGGTGGACAGGTGGGAGATAGACAGACAGGTGGACAGGTGGGAGACAGACAGACAGGTGGACAGGTGGACAGGTGGGAGACAGACAGACAGGTGGACAGGTGGGAGACAGACAGACAGGTGGACAGGTGGACAGTTGGGAGACAGACAGACAGGTGGACAGGTGGGATATAGACAGACAGGTGGACAGGTGGGAGACAGACAGACAGGTGGACAGGTGGGAGACAGACAGACAGGTGGACAGGTGGACAGGTGGGAGACAGACAGACAGGTGGACAGGTGGGAGACAGACAGACAGACAGACAGGTGGACGACAGACAGACAGGTGGACAGGTGGGATATAGACAGACAGGTGGACAGGTGGGAGACAGACAGACAGGTGGACAGGTGGGAGACAGACAGACAGGTGGGAGACAGACAGACAGGTGGACAGGTGGACAGGTGGGAGACAGACAGACAGGTGGACAGGTGGGAGACAGACAGACAGGTGGACAGGTGGGAGACAGACAGACAGTTGGACAGGTGGGAGATAGACAGACAGGTGGACAGGTGGACAGGTGGGAGACAGACAGACAGGTGGACAGGTGGGAGACAGACAGACAGGTGGACAGGTGGGAGACAGACAGGTGGACAGGTGGGAGACAGACAGACAGGTGGACAGGTGGGAGATAGACAGACAGGTGGACAGGTGGGAGACAGACAGACAGGTGGACAGGTGGGAGACAGACAGACAGGTGGACAGGTGGGAGATAGACAGACAGGTGGACAGGTGGGAGACAGACAGACAGGTAGACAGGTGGGAGATAGACAGACAGGTGGAAAATGCCCATTGTAGTGAGTGACCAGGTTGCCCAATACGTCTCTGAGCAGTGTTTACCTTTCTAAGGAAGACAGGTGACAGACAGGGAGAGAGAGAGACATATATCTGTGTGTGTCTCTGTGTATGTGTCTCTCTGTGTGTGTCTCTCTGTGTGTGTATCTGTGTGTGTGTGTGTGTGTGTGTGTGTATCTGTGTGTATCTGTGTGTGTGTGTGTATCTGTGTGTGTGTGTGTGTGTGTGTGTGTACCTGTTTTACTACATTCGTGGGGTCCAAAAACCGGGGACTACAGTATACTTGTGGGGTCTGCACAGCCTCGTGGGGACCAAAATGCTGGTCCCCCGAGAGTTTAAAGGGCTGTTTGAGGGTTAAGACTTGGTTTTAGGATTAGGGGTTAGAATTAGGTTATGGTTAAGGTGAGGGTAAGGGTTAAGGTTAGGCATTTAGTTGTGATGGTTAAGGTTAGGGTAAGGGTTAAGGTTAGGCATTTAGTTGTGATGGTTAAGGTTAGGGTAAGGGTTAAGGTTAGACATTTAGTTGTGATGGTTAAGGTTAGGGGTAAGGGTTAAGGTTAGA
>NC_041342.1:35352095-35407596 GCF_004354835.1 Perca flavescens
CACACACACACACAGACACACACACACACAGACACACACACACACACACACACACACACACACACACACACACACACACACAGACACACACACACACACACACACACACACACACACACACACACACACACACACACACACAGACACACAGAGACACACACACAAGCCCAGAGTTTCCTGTTATGTGACAGACTATCAAAATAAAAGCCCAAAACTTCCTGACTGTCAAAATAAAAGCACAGAGTTTCCTGTTATGTGACAGACTATCAAAATAAAAGCTCAGAACTTCCTGACTGTCAAAATAAAAGCACAGAGTTTCCTGTTATGTGACGGACTATCAAAATAAAAGCCCAAAACTTCCTGACTGTCAAAATAAAAGCCCAGAGTTTCCTGTTATGTCACTGACTGTAAAAATAAAAGCTCAGAACTTCCTGACTGTCAAAATAAAAGCCCAGAGTTCCCTGTGGTCTCACCGTCTTCGGGGTCGTTGCGTATCTCCTCCTCCAGGTCGTCGGGGGAGACGTACTCCGCCCCCCCCCCATCGCCCGGCGGCGTCGGCTTCAGCTTCCCAAAACAGCAGTTACAGCAGCAGCAGAGACAGCAGCAGCAGTAGCAGCCGGTCAGCACACCGCACACCACGAACAGACCCTGGAGGCACAAAGACACACTGTATAGGCAACGGTTTCTAACACAGCTTTCCTTTCTTTTCTTATTTTTATTTAAAGGGATACTCCGCCTCTAAATCTGAGGCCATGGTTCTCAGCAAGAAACCGATGGAGTGCCTTCTCCAGGTAGGGAATGAGTCCTTACCCCAAGTGAAGGAGTTCAAGTACCTTGGGGTTTTGTTCGCGAGTGAGGGGACAATGGAGCAAGGCAAGGCAAGGCAATTTTATTTATATAGCACATTTCAGCACAAGGCAACTCAAAGTGCTTCACACAAATCATCAATCATTAAAGAACAAATAACAAAAATAGGGAGTAAAATAAGAATAAAACTAGTAATGAATACAAATTTAAAACCATTAAAAAAAATAAAAAATAAAATAAAAACAAATCCGTATTAAAATTGTATACGAAATAAAATACAAGAATAAAAATCACTGTTCGATAAAAGAATTAACAAAAAGCATTATCAAAAAGTAAGGTCTTCAGCCTTGATTTAAAAGAGCTGAGAGTTGGGGCAGACCTGCAGTTTTCTGGTATTTTGTTCCAGATATGCGGAGCATAGAAACTAAATGCTGCTTCTCCCTGTTTAGATCTGACTCTGGGGACCACGAGCAAACCTGTTCCAGACGACCTGAGAGGTCTGGGTGGTTCATAAAGCACTAATAGATCAGAGGAGCGGGAGATTGGTCGGAGAATCGGCGCAGCGGGTGCGGTATTACATTCAATCTATCACACCGTTGTGACGAAAAGAGAGCTGAGCCAGAAGGCAAAGCTCTCGATCTACCGGTCAGTTTTCGTTGCTGAACTGCTGTCTGCGATCTGTATTGATTTTGATTGTGTGATTATTGCTGGCGATTTTAACATTCCTGTTGACAATCCCCAGGACAGAGGAACTAAAGAATTATGTTGTATTTTTGAGAACTATGCTGACTGAGCATGTGACACAGGCCACTCACAACAAGGGACACACCTTAGACTTGATTATCTCCAAGGGTCTGAACATTTCCAATGTTGAGGTGACTGATGTTGCTTTATCACTGAGAACAGCAGTGAGTCATTTGTTCAGATTTTCTCTTCCACACCTGCTCTTTCAGGGGTCTCAGTTACCGAGCTTGTAGATAATTTTAATTGTAAAATTACAAACATTAATGATGCCATTGCCCCCATTAAGGATACAACTGTCTCTTTTAAAAATAAATCCCCATGGAGAAATGCCACACAGGTTAGAGCAGAAAAAAGGTAGTGTCGAAAAGCCGAACGTAGATGGCGAAAAAGTAATCTCCAGGTCCATCATGAGTCCAATAAAGAGAGACTTCAAACATATAACCTTGAATTAAGGAATGCAAGGGAGTCCTTCTTCAATGACATTATTGCTAGAAACAATAATAACTCACGTACTTTATTTGCTAGTCGATAGACTAACAAACCCTCCAGTACCAGTAAAATCTGAATTTTTATCCGGTGTTGTCACAGAGACCAAGCAATATAAATTCCATTATGACACAGTTTCATATGATCAACCACAATAACCTGGAGGACATCATACAACAATTAAAAACCTCCTCCTGTTGCCTCGATATTTTACCCAAAAATGTTTTTAAAAATGTTTTAAACTGTTTGGCTTCAGATCTCCTACATATTATAAACACATCTCTTTTTACAGGTACTTTCCCAGAGGCCCTAAAAACTGCAGTCATCAAGCCTCTTTTAAAAAAGAATAATCTGGATACATCACTACTGAGTAATTATAGGCCAATATCAAATCTACCAGTTTTAAGTAAAATCATTGAAAAAGTGGTTTTTCAGTTTTGATGCTTTCCAATCAGGTTTCCGACCACACCACAGCACTGAGACAGCTCTTGTAAAAGTTTTTAATGACATCCACTCTAACACAGATAGTGGCAAAACCTCAGTCTTGGTGTTACTTGATCTTAGTGCGGCATTTGACACGGTCGACCATGACATACTACTAGATCGACTGAAAAACTGGGTTGGCCTTTCAGGATCAGTTCTTAACTGGTTTGAATCATATCTAAAGAACAGAGACTACTTTGTGTCTATAGACGATTATGTATCTGAGTAAAATTATGACATGTGGAGTTCCCCAGGGTTCAATTCTGGGACCTCTGTTATTCAACATCTACATGCTTCCACTGGCTCAGATTATGGAAAACAACAAGATAAATCACCATAGCTATGCTGAGGACACACTACTTTATATAACTTTAACGCCAGGAGACTATAGTCCAATAAGAAAACTGACAGATTGCATTGAAAAAAATCAACAACTGGATGTGCCAGAATTTTCTTAAATTAAATGAAGAAAAAACTGAGGTGGTTGTTTTTGGAGCAAAAGAAGAGAAACTGAAAGTCAGTGCACAGCTTCAAATGGCCCTGTTAAAAAACGACAGACAAAGCAAAAAATCTTGGTGTTGTCATGGATTCGGACTTGAATTTTAACAGTCAATAAAATCAGCCTATTACCATTTTAAGAATATATCAAGAATTAGAGGACTTATGTCTCAGCAGAATTTGGAAAAACTTGTCCATGCTTTTATTTTTTGTAGACTTGACTACTGTAATGGTGTCTTTACAGGTCTGCCTAAAAAACTAATTAGACAGCTGCAGCTGATTCAAAATTCTGCAGCAAGAGTTCTCAATAGGACAAAAAAAGTGGATCATATCACTCCAGTTCTAAAGACTTTACACTGGCTTCCTGTGCCTCAAAGAATTGATTTCAAAATCCTTATCCTGGTTTATAAATCTCTAAATGGCTTAGGACCGAAATATATCTCAGATCTGTTAGTGCTTTATGAACCACCCAGACTGGGCAGCTTCCAGTATGAATGTGATCAGACCAGACTGTGGTGGTACTGGACAGCTTCCAGTATGAATGTGATCAGATCAGACTGTGGTGGTACTGGGCAGCTTCCAGTATGAATGTGATCAGACCAGACTGTGGTGGTACTGGACAGCTTCCAGTATGAATGTGATCAGATCAGACTGTGGTGGTACTGGGCAGCTTCCAGTATGAATGTGATCAGACCAGACTGTGGTGCTACTGGGCAGCTCCCAGTATGAATGTGATCAGATCAGACTGTGGTGGTACTGGGCAGCTTCCAGTATGAATGTGATCAGATCAGACTGGTGGTACTGGGCAGCTTCCAGTTTGAATGTGATCAGATCAGACTGTGGTGGTACTGGGCAGCTCCCAGTACGAATGTGATCAGATCAGACTGTGGTGGTACTGGGCAGCTCCCAGTATGAATGTGGTCAGATCAGACTGTGGTGGTACTGGGCAGCTTCCAGTATGAATGTGATCAGATCAGACTGTGGTGGTACTGGGCAGCTCCCAGTATGAATGTGATCAGATCAGACTGTGGTGGTACTGGGCAGCTTCCAGTATGAATGTGTTCAGACCAGACTGTGGTGGTACTGGGCAGCTTCCAGTATGAATGTGATCAGATCAGACTGTGGTGGTACTGGGCAGCTTCCAGTATGAATGTGATCAGATCAGACTGGTGGTACTGGGCAGCTTCCAGTTTGAATGTGATCAGATCAGACTGTGGTGGTACTGGGCAGCTCCCAGTACGAATGTGATCAGATCAGACTGTGGTGGTACTGGGCAGCTCCCAGTATGAATGTGGTCAGATCAGACTGTGGTGGTACTGGGCAGCTTCCAGTATGAATGTGATCAGATCAGACTGTGGTGGTACTGGGCAGCTCCCAGTATGAATGTGATCAGATCAGACTGTGGTGGTACTGGGCAGCTTCCAGTATGAATGTGTTCAGACCAGACTGTGGTGGTACTGGGCAGCTTCCAGTATGAATGTGATCAGATCAGACTGTGGTGGTACTGGGCAGCTCCCAGTATGAATGTGATCAGATCAGACTGTGGTGGTACTGGGCAGCTCCCAGTATGAATGTGATCAGATCAGACTGTGGTGGTACTGGGCAGCTTCCAGTATGAATGTGATCAGACTAGACTGTGGTGGTACTGGGCAGCTCCCAGTATGAATGTGATCAGATCAGACTGTGGTGGTACTGGGCAGCTCCCAGTATGAATGTGATCAGACTGTGGTGGTACTGGGCAGCTTCCAGTATGAATGTGATCAGATCAGACTGGTGGTGGTACTGGGCAGCTTCCAGGTATGAATGTCGACTTACCCGGATAAATAAAGGTTTCAACCCCTCCCCACCCCAAAAAAACCCCATCACAACTAACTTGTTTGATGACATCACACAGAGGCAGTGTAAGCCCCGCCCACCTTGGCCCACCAGGTGGACAGCATGAAGTATGCGTTGACGTTGTCCTCTCCGAACTGCTGAGCCACGTAGAGCCCCAGAGAGCCGTACGAGTCGTAGATGTTCCTCTTGGTGAGGTCCGACAGGACGGCATGGGCGCTGTTCAGCTCCTTAAACTTCTCCGCTGCCTCGGGGTTATCGGGGTTCTTATCGGGGTGGAACCGCAACGCCAGCTTCCTGAAACACACAGAGGAACACACACACACAGAGACACACACACACACACACACACACACACACACACACACACACACACACACACACACACACACACACACACACACACACACACACACACACACACACACACACACACACACACACACACACACACACACACACACACACACACACACACACACACACACACACACACACACACACACACACACACACACACACACACACACACACACACACACACACACACACAGACACACACACACACACACACACAGACACACACACACACACACACACACACACACACACACACACACACACACACACACACACACACACACACACACACACACACACAGACACACACACACACACACACACACACACACACACACACACACACACACACACACACACAGAGACACACACACACACACACACACACACACACACACACACACACACACACACACAGACACACACACACACACACACACAGACACACACACACACACACACACACACACACAGACACACACACACACACACACACACACACACACACACACACACACACACACACACACACACACACACACACACACACACACACACACACACACACACACACACACACACACACACACACACACACACACACACACACACAGACACACACACACACACACACACACACAGACACACACACACACACACACACACACACACACACACACACACACACACACACACACACACACACACACACACACACACACACACACACACACACACACACACACACACACACACACACACACACACACACACACACACACACACACACACACACACACACACACACACACACACACACACACACACACACACACACACACACACACACACACACACACACACACACACACACACACACACACACACACACACACACACACACACACACACACACACACACACACACACACACACACACACACACACACACACACACACACACACACACACACACACACACACACACACACACACACACACACACAGACACACACACACACACACACACACACACACACACACACAGACACACACACACACACACACACACACACACACACACACACACACACACACACACACACACACACACACACACACACACACACACACACACAGACACACACACAGACACACACACACACACACACACACAGAGACACACACACAGACACACACACACACACACACACACACACACACACACACACACACACACACACACACACACACACACACACACACACACACACACACACACACACACACACACACACACACACACACACACACACACACACACACACACACACACACACACACACACACACACACACACACACACACACACACACACACACACACACACACACACACACACACACACACACACACACACACACACACACACACACACACACACACACACACACACACACACACACACACACACACACACACACACACACACACACACACACACACACACACACACACAGACACACACACACACACACACAGACACACACACACACACAGAGACACACACACACACACAGAGACACACACAGACACACACACACACACACACACACACAGACAGGGAGTGCCCTTTAATAACAATGTGATAAACCCTCCATGAGATCATGGTATCTGTAGCGCCCCCTAGAGACCACATGTGTTCCTGGACCCCCAGAGCATCTGGGTCTGGGGTCTACCAGGCCCAGAGCATCGTCTGGGGTCTACCGGGCCCAGAGCATCTGGGTCTGGGGTCTGGGCTATGCCAGAGCATCTGGGTCTGCTACCAGGCCCATCTGGGTCTGGGGTCTCGGGCTAGGCCCAGAGCATCTGGGTCTGGGGTCTACCAGGCCCAGAGCATCTGGTTCTGGGGTCTACCAGGCCCAGAGCATCTGGTTCTGGGGTCTACCGGGCCCAGAGCATCTGGTTCTGGGGTCTACCGGGCCCAGAGCCATTTGTTGTCAAATTTGCTTTTTTTCAAAGAACTGGATCCAAAATCAGAAATGCTTTGATGCAAATGTTATTGATTCCATTGATTCTTACTTTCAAACTGGCTGAAAACTGAAATACTGTAAAAATTACACAAAGTACATGCAAACCAAAATAAAATCTATTAGAGTATAACAAATTAAGAAAAAATAAAAATAAAATCTATTACAGTGAAGTATAACCATCTGTTACTGTACAGTATAAGAAATAATACTACTAGTCTCTTCTGTCTTAGACCTCTTCCATCCATGTTGGCAAAGAACAACACAGACGCTGCACCTTTAAGGCCTGCACACTGATTGCTAATTAAAGATTTGTGTGAAGGAGTGTCAAACAGGTGCTTCAGTGATTTCATACTGATGGAGGTAGTTTCTAATAGTTAGGAACAGATGCTTTCTAATTGGTTACCATAGCTAAAACAACCGTGTTAAAGGAACACTCCACCGTTTGTTGAAAATGTGTCAATCCAATGAGAAAGGGTTAGCACATTTGCAAGAGGTGTCTTGTCTGTAAGTGTTTTCATAGCTAGCTACAGAAATGTGTTGGTAGGTATTTGGTGAGTCGGGATTACGTGAGTGGGCGGGGCTTACCTGTAGGACTTCTTGATGTCGTCATGGCAACAGCCTTTCCGCAGACCCAGGATCTGGTACAGAGACTCTCCAGATGTGGACAATGTTCGCTGCCTCCCGTCAGACATCCTGACAGCATCACCTGTCAGCAAACACACAATCCATCCCAATTACTCAAAGCTACTAACTTAAAACCACACACACATATAGACACAGACACACACACACACACACACACACACACACACACACACACACATAGACACAGACACAAACACACACAGTTTGAAAAATGACATCAAATTTCTGAAATTAGTAGCAAATTGATTGTAAAAAACTGTAATGGATTATCAGAATAGTACTAATCCATTCATCTCTGCAGCTCTACACTTTATGTAAGTTGTAAGTAATGCATGCATATAAGGAGGGAAGGAAAGAAGAGGAGGCAAGGATGGAAGGAAAAGGGAAGGAAGGATAGAAGATGGAATAAAGGAATAATAAATGAGGAAGGATGGTAAAAGGAATGAGGAATGTAGAGAGGAATAGAAGAAAGGATTCAGTTTAGTGTCCCAGAGGAGAGAAGAAACTAGACAATACTCACATATGACACACACAGACACACACACACACAGAAAGAGCGAGAGAGAGACACACACACACAGACACACACAGAGAAAGAGAGAGAGAGAGAAAGACACACACAGACACACACACAGACACACACACACAGAAAGAGAGACACACAGACACACAGACACACAGAAAGAGAGACACACACACACACACACACACACACACACACACACACAAACACAGAGAGAGAGAGAGAGAGAGAAAGACACACACACACACACAGAAAGAGAGACACACACAGACACACAGAAACACACAGACACACCGAAAGAGAGAGAGAGAGACACACACACCGAAAGAGAGACACATATACTAAACTAAAACTGATAGACTAAAGAGTGGTAGACAGACATCTTATAGACTAAAGAGTGATAGACATCTTATAGACAGAGTGGTAGACAGACATCTTATAGACTAAAGAGTGATAGACAGACATCTTATAGACTAAAGAGTGGTAGACAGACATCTTATAGACTAAAGAGTGATAGACAGACATCTTATAGACTAAAGAGTGATAGACATCTTATAGACAGAGTGGTAGACAGACATCTTATAGACTAAAGAGTGATAGACAGACATCTTATAGACTAAAGAGTGGTAGACAGACATCTTATAGACTAAAGAGTGATAGACATCTTATAGACAGAGTGGTAGACAGACATCTTATAGACTAAAGAGTGATAGACAGACATCTTATAGACTAAAGAGTGATAGACAGACATCTTATAGACTAAAGAGTGATAGACATCTTATAGACTAAAGAGTGGTAGACAGATATCTTATAGACTAAAGTGTGATAGACAGACATCTTATAGACTACGAGTGATAGACAGACATCTTATAGACTAAAGAGTGATAGACAGACATCTTATAGACTAAAGAGTGATAGACATCTTATAGACTAAAGAGTGGTAGACAGACATCTTATAGACTAAAGAGTGGTAGACAGACATCTTATAGACTAAAGAGTGATAGACAGACATCTTATAGAATAAAGTGTGATAGACAGACATCTTATAGACTAAAGTGTGATAGACAGACATCTTATAGACTAAAGAGTGGTAGACATCTTATAGACTAAAGTGTGATAGACAGACATCTTATAGACTAAAGTGTGATAGACGGACATCTTATAGACTAAAGAGTGATAGACATCTTATAGACTAAAGAGTGGTAGACAGACATCTTATAGACTAAAGAGTGGTAGACAGACATCTTATAGACTAAAGAGTGATAGACAGACATCTTATAGAATAAAGTGTGATAGACAGACATCTTATAGACTAAAGTGTGATAGACAGACATCTTATAGACTAAAGAGTGGTAGACATCTTATAGACTAAAGTGTGATAGACAGACATCTTATAGACTAAAGTGTGATAGACAGACATCTTATAGACTAAAGAGTGGTAGACAGACATCTTATAGACTAAAGAGTGGTAGACATCTTATAGACTAAAGAGTGGTAGACAGACATCTTACAGACTAAAGAGTGACAGACAGACATCTTATAGACTAAAGAGTGGTAGACATCTTATAGACTAAAGAGTGGTAGACAGACATCTTACAGACTAAAGAGTGACAGACAGACATCTTATAGACTAAAGAGTGGTAGACATCTTATAGACTAAAGAGTGGTAGACAGACATCTTACAGACTAAAGAGTGACAGACAGACATCTTATAGACTAAAGAGTGGTAGACATCTTATAGACTAAAGAGTGGTAGACAGACATCTTACAGACTAAAGAGTGACAGACAGACATCTTATAGACTAAAGAGTGGTAGACATCTTATAGACTAAAGAGTGGTAGACAGACATCTTATAGACTAAAGAGTGACAGACAGACATCTTATAGACTAAAGAGGGACAGACAGACATCTTATAGACTAAAGAGTGGTAGACAGACATCTTATAGACTAAAGAGGGACAGACAGACATCTTATAGACTAAAGAGTGATAGACAGACATCTTATAGACTAAAGAGGGACAGACAGACATCTTATAGACTAAAGAGTGACAGACAGACATCTTATAGACTAAAGAGTGACAGACAGACATCTTATAGACTAAAGAGGGACAGACAGACATCTTATAGACTAAAGAGTGATAGACAGACATCTTATAGACTAAAGAGGGACAGACAGACATCTTATAGACTAAAGAGTGATAGACAGACATCTTATAGACTAAAGAGTGGTAGACAGACATCTTATAGACTAAAGAGTGATAGAAAGACATCTTATAAACACACACACGCACACACATAGAGACACACACACACACACACACACACACAAACACACACACAGACACACACACACTGAGACACAAACACACACACACACACACAGATACAGACACACACACACACACACACACACACACAGACACACACACACACACACACACACACACACACACACACAGACACACACACACACACACACACACACACACACACACACACACACACACACACACACACACACACACACACACACACACACACACACACACACACACTATATAGACTAAAGAGTGAATGTGAATGAGAGAGAGGTTACCTGCCTGTTGGTGTTACCTGCCTGTTGGAGCCTCAGAGCAGCGTCTACCTGTCCTCTACCTGCTCAGGTGTTTTTAGGATCGGTGTCTGTCGGCCATCAATCATTCAGCAGCTGCTCGGCTCCGGTGACCACGAGCCGCCACGCCAGCTCGGGTTTCACCGATGAGTCACAGCAGGTGAGACAGAGAGGGGGCGGGGCTTCAGATAGAGAGGAGAGGGCGGGGCTTCAGATAGAGATGAGAGGGCGGGGCTTCAGATAGAGAGGAGAGGGCGGGGCTTCAGATAGAGAGGAGGGGGGCTACAGATAGAGAGGAGGGGCGGGGCTTCAGATAGAGAGGAGGGGCGGGGCTTCAGATAGAGAGGAGGGGGGGCTTCAGATAGAGAGGAGAGGGCGGGGCTTCAGATAGAGAGGAGAGGGCGGGGCTTCAGATAGAGAGGAGAGGGCGGGGCTTCAGATAGAGAGGAGGGGGCGGGGCTTCAGATAGAGAGGAGGGGGGGCTTCAGATAGAGAAGAGTGGGGGGGTTCAGATAGAGAGGAGGAGGGCTTCAGATAGAGAGGAAGGGGGGCTACAGATGAACTTGATCTTAAACTTTATTGATCAGTATATAAAATGTATTGAAAACGTGACACTTCATGAGCTTCCATACATCAGTGTTAAGAAATTAAAGGTAAAATTAAAGTGCCGTAATGTGTTGACATTGATAATAATAATATCGGAGTGTCAGATTCTCATAAACTCCAAGTTTGGTTTTGTTTTAAATATGACATCATACTTATGAAAGCATGATGTCATCGTCTCATCAATCAGCAACATGTGTGGCTCAATAAAACATTCAATGAAGAATAAAAAAAAATACATCAAACAAAAGGTTCATCATCTTTCATTTTTATTTTTGTTTTCATCAAAGTCAAAGTCAGATGTTCAGTTTAATCTGCTAACTGATTGAAGTAATAAAGATTCTCCGCCTCAGCAACAGGAAGTTGATTCCTCTGCAGCCTCAGCGCTCTTGTTATGACCCTGAAATGGAAACTCGGATCAGAACATGATGGGTGAAGTGTGACTGGAACACTAAACTGAGATTAAAGGAAATACTCACAGCTGATTGGTCCAACAGTGACAGGAAGCTGATTGGCTGCGGTGGCGGACCGAGCGCGTCGCCTGGAACAGTTCTAAAGGAGTATTTCAAAACTTTATTGATACACAAAGGTACACAGAAACACAAGAAAGAGAGACACAAGATAAAAAAGTACAAAATGCGACAAAAATGTTACCACGTGCACAAAGGTCTGACCCATTTTCAAAATGTTTCTATATCAGAAATTTGGGTTTCTTTCAAACAAATTGTCCAAAAAACTAACATGGATGGTTCCCTACAACGCTCATACAAGTAAAATAAATGATCAGTTCACTACTTTCATTGAATTTGCGTGTTTTATTAACATTGAAAAGCATTTGAAGAAAAAATTATGAAAGAACTTTGAAAAAAGTGACAAAAAAGTGACAAAAAAGTGACAAAAGTGAACAAAAAAAAGAAAAACTTCAAAAGGCTCAGAAAGAGTTGACAAACGTTGAAAAAAGTGACAAAAACATCGGGAAAGCCACAAAAGTGTTTCAAAAGACGAACGCGACATTGATAACGATTTTTTCCTTTAAAATTTTGACTCAGATAATCAAAACGTTGCAGGTCAACGACAAGACAAAAAGACGAGGGTTAAACCTTTATTATATACTATATGTGTGTATCTGTGTGTGTCTGTGTGTGTGTGTCTGTGTGTTTATGTGTGTTTGTGTGTGTGTGTGTGTGTGTGTGTGTGTGTTTATGTGTGTGTGTGTGTGTGTGTGTGTGTGCGTGTGTTTATGTGTGTTTATGTGTCTGTCTGTGTGTGTGTGTGTGTGTGTTTGTGTGTGTGTGTGTGTGTGTGTCTCTGTGTGTGTATGTCTGTGTGTGTGTGTGTGTGTGTCTCTGTGTGTGTGTGTGTGTGTATCTCTCTCTGTGTGTGTGTGTGTCTGTGTGTGTATGTCTGTGTGTGTGTGTGTGTGTGTGTGTGTGTGTGTGTGTGTGTGTGCGATCTCTGTGTGTGTGTGTGTGTGTGTGTCTCTGTGTGTGTATGTCTGTGTGTGTGTGTGTGTGTGTGTGTATGTGTGTGTGTGTGTGTGTGTGTGTGTCTGTGTGTGTGTGTGTCTCTGTGTGTATGTCTGTGTGTGTGTGTGTGTGTGTGTGTCTCTGTGTGTGTGTGTGTCTCTGTGTGTGTCTCTGTGTGTGTCTCTGTGTGTGTCTCTGTGTGTGTGTGTCTCTGTGTGTGTCTCTGTGTGTGTGTCTGTGTGTGTGTGTGTGTGTGTGTGTGTGTGTGTGTGTGTGTGTGTGTGTGTGTGTGTCTGTGTGTTTATGTGTGTGTGTCTGTGTGTGTGTGTGTGTGTGTAGGCCTTCTTCAGGCCAAGTGTGTTGGACTCACAGGGCTGCAGGGGCCTCTGTCCCGGTCACACAGGCTGATCCGGCAGTGCAGATAAACGTCCTCAAAGGTCCCGTGGTAGAGGAACAGCAGCGCCGAGAAGCGAGCTCGCTGCGACACACCGCTTTCTGCCACCTTCACATGGCGAGGGTCAACTGGACACCTGGTGGGGAGAGCCAATCACAAAGCAGCTCATGTTCTGTTCACATGTGTGCAACACAGCTACTTTTATTAGTCAGGTTCATAGACTGTTAATATTAATGGATAAAGCATACGGTTCGGCTGCAAAATACCTTAAACCTGCATTCTATCTATTTAATTCTGTTCAATTCAATTTTATTTATAGTATCAAATCATAACAAGAGACACTTTACAGATAGAGTAGGTCTAGACCACACTCTATAATTTACAAAGCCCCAACAATTCCAGTAATTCCCTCAAGAGCAAGCATTAGCAGTGGCTGTAGCGACAGTGGCGAGGAGAAACTCCCTTTTAGGAAGAAACCTCGGCAGACCCAGACTCTTGGTAGGCGGTGTCTGACGGTGCAGATTGGGGGTGTGATGAACGGTGGCAAATAATAGTCATAATAAAGATAATGGAACAGGGACTACAATGGTAGTCGTAGTAGTTCATGGTGTAGCAGGGCACAGCAGGGCGTTACAGGATGCAGCGTGGCACATATCTGAATTCCTGCAGGGGGAGACTCCTTAAACCTGTATTCTATCTGAATTCCTGCAGGGGGAGACTCCTTACACCTGTATTCTACCTGAATTCCTGCAGGGGGAGACTCCTTAAACCTGTATTCTACCTGAATTCCTGCAGGGGGAGACTCCTTAAACCTGTATTCTACCTGAATTCCAGCAGGGGGAGACTCCTTAAACCTGTATTCTACCTGAATTCCTGCAGGGGGAGACTCCTTAAACCTGTATTCTACCTGAATTCCTGCAGGGGGAGACTCCTTAAACCTGTATTCTATCTGAATTCCAGCAGGGGGAGACTCCTTAAACCTGTATTCTACCTGAATTCCAGCAGGGGGAGACTCCTTAACCCTGCATTCTATCTGAATTGGGAAAATAAGTCATGCAGCTTGAGTTATGTTACCGGTTATTGGTTGCATGGCGTTCGTGATTCAACTGGTCGTGACTGTTTTTTCTGAACGGAACTGTCTTTATAATCTGTCTTTTTAATAAACTGTCTTTACACTTACAAAGTTCTCAACGCTTCGGTTTACATGTAGGGACCCTCATTATACTACCGTTGAAGTGTGGTGCTATGATGAGCCTTGTTAGTGGTATAAAATATCGATTTATTTTTACTCTACCAGTGCCCCGAAGACTACCGTTATAAGATAATCAGCAGTTTGCGCTAGCTTGTTTCAAGCTCGAGATACATTCGATTAGCATGAAAATAAATCCCAGAGAACTGTCGAGAATGAGCTGAGTTTTAATGAATCTGGTCACCTGTTCTGGATCAGGACATATCTGGCAGGATCGTTGGCGTTGGGCGAGTTTGTGATGTAGCAGTGCTCCAGAAGGAGCCCAAAGCTGTTGTTGTCGTAGTTTTCCACAGAGACGCCGACGTGCAGGGCGGCGCCCAGCGGCAGGCTGACCGGGCCAGCGGGGAACGGCTTGCTGTAGTCCGGCCTCTCGTACAGAGTCATCTGCGCCCTGGTGGGGTCACCTGAACGCACCAAGCCGACGCTACGACTGCAGAGAGACGAGAAACATTAAGAGAAGACACACAGGTGAACTGAAGTAACTCGACTCTCACAACATAGACTATGAAACTGATCATATCATCTTAAATCAGTGTTTTCTCAAATGGTGGTATGTGTCCCCCTAGGGGTACTTTGGAAGACTGCAGGGGGTATGTGAGATATTTAAAGGTCCCATGGCATGAAAACTTTTTTTAAAACATTTGTTCGTTTTCTTTAATTTTTTGGTCGTATTTGGATCTGTATTAACATATTTGTGACTGAAAAATCTAAAATATTAAAGATACCATGGCATGAAAATTTCATTTTATGAGGTTTTTTAACATTAATGTGAGTTCCCCCAGCCTGTCTATGGTCCCCTAGTGGCTAGAAATGGTGATAGGTGTAAACCGAGCCCTGGGTATCCTGCTATGCCTTTGAGAAAATGAAAGCTCAGATGGACCAATCAGGAATCTTCTCCTTATGAGGTCATAAGGAGCAAGGTTACCTCCCCTTTCTCTGCTTTGCCTGTCCAGAGAATTTGGCCCGCCCATGAGAAAGAGAGAGGCATCATGGCTTTCAAATGAGCAAAGTGGCAGTTGGTCAAGGCCACACCCCCACCCTCCACCTTGTTCCCCCCCCCCCCTCCTCCTCAATAGCTACAGACACAGAAATGGTACATCCTAAGGAAAGCTCATTGTGGGACTGGCTCTAGTGGCTGTAATTCTACACAAAGGCTGAATTTCGGGAAAGAGACTTCAGATACAGTATTAGGGGACCAATAAGGTCTATATAAAAGAGACTTCAGATACAGTATTAGGGGACCACTAAGGTCTATATAAAAGAGACTTCAGATACAGTATTAGTGGACCACTAAGGTCTATATAAAAGAGACTTCAGATACAGTATTAGGGGACCACTAAGGTCTATATAAAGAGACTTCAGATACCGTATTAGGGGATCACTAAGGCCTATATAAAAGAGACTTCAGATACAGTATTAGGGGACCACTAAGGTCTATATAAAAGAGACTTCAGATACAGTATTAGGGGACCACTAAGGTCTATATAAAAGAGACTTCAGATAAAGTATTAGGGGACCACTAAGGTCTATATAAAAGAGACTTCAGATACAGTATTAGGGGATCACTAAGGCCTATATAAAAGAGACTTCAGATACAATATTAGGGGACCACTAGGGTCTATATAAAAGAGACTTCAGATACAGTATTAGGGGACCACTAAGGTCTATATAAAAGAGACTTCAGATACAGAATTAGGGGACCACTAAGGCCTATATAAAAGAGACTTCAGATACAGTTTTAGGGGACCACTAAGGCCTATATAAAAGCATCAAGTTTTTGAAATTTTTTATACTATTTTTGACCTATTCTTGTCTTCCTTCCTTCTTTCTACCATCTTTTTCCAAGGTTTTGTCATTTCAATGTTGTCCAGGTACAAAGACGTTGTTTATTAAATCTATTGCTGACATCGCTGTATTCTTCCTCTTTATAGAGACTTTTTTTTGTCTACCAAAAATGATTAGCGCTGGTCAAGAGGTACATGTCTTAAAGAAACAATTCAAAAGGGGTACCTTATTGAAAAAAGTCTGAGAACCACTGTCTTAAATTACCAATACTTTACCCATTGATAATGATAAAATTAAGGTATCTCAATGGGATTTTAAGGGTTTTCTTAATGGATTGCGGTATATGAACTCTACTCAACTTTGGATAAGTAGGGTCATCTCCACTTTGGCCACTCACCCACTTCCCTACACATTACATACTTATCATTCCAATATGCATCTTGCACACTACTTTGCACTATTACTTTTTGCACTTTACATCCCACTCCATGTGTCTTGATATTATGTTTGATATATATTAGTTTTTTTGTATATTATGTTGAAATGTGCCTATATGTATATTATTGTCTCTATTGTACAGTATGTTGCTAATACGTTTCTATTTGTTGAATGTAAAGAGAGTTTTCACCTACCGAAGTCAAATTCCTTGTGTATGTAAGTATACTTGGCCAATAAATCTGATTCTGATCCTGACGAAAGCATTTTAAAGGATTATCTGCAGTATGAAAGCTTTTTAAGAAGCATAACAAAAGTTCTAATTGACCATTTGACTCACGGCAGCTGGTATCGAATGGCGGCTTCGAGGCTGGTGATGTCATCGAGCGGGAAGACGCAGGAGAACGGTATGCTCATCGGGGCGTAGAGCAAATCATTGGACCCATCAGACGGGTACACGAACAAAATGTTGGAGTACGTAATGTGGGAGCCGTTTGTCTGCAACATATAAAAACAGATTAAAGACAACATGATGAAATCAGTGAAAAACTACTTAATCAGATTTGTTCTGTCAACAAGAAAAAACGTCTGAAAACATCTAAATGCTAACAACAAGATGCTATCATGATGTTTAGCAGGTGTAGGGCCCTATCCTGCACCCAGCGCAGCGCAAAGCCAGACACAAGTGTCTTTGCTAGTTTAAGACCGTCCAGCGCCCACGTCGTTTAAACAGCAAATGCACCTGCGCCCATCTATGGCCCATGGGCGGGCTGGTCTTACAGAGAGGTGTGTTCAGGTGCACTCTGGGTGTATTGCTATCTTGAGGCAGCGGGAGCCATTGCTAACATTAGGCACATGTTATAAGAAGATAATATATCAGATATGTCAGTTTATTGTGAAGGACCCCTTAGTGGTCAAAACATATTAAATATCCAGATATGAGCTGGGTCATGTGATGATTTTGGACGAGAGGGAGGAGTGAGGGAGGAGCCCTTACACTCTACGTTACGTTACACACTTTCACTGTCAATCACATCGTAGCCACGCCCTAAAACACCCCCTGCTTTATCGCCAATTTTAAAATCAATGAGACCGTAATTTAAAAAATTAACATCATTCTGTGTTGCAGAAGACTTCAAACTAGCGATTGAGACCATGAACTCATTATGAAAATGTTTACTAAGGTAATATATCAAGTGAGAAGTGGGTCACTTTCTCAGAGACTTCTACAGAAACCGGCCTCCTTTTGCAACCGCACATCTCGCCTCCTGCTGGAATTCAGATATAATGCAGGTTTAAGGAGTCTCCCCCTGCTGGAATTCAGATATAATGCAGGTTTAAGGAGTCGCCCCCTGCAGGAATTCAGAAAGAATACAAGTTTAAGGAGTCTCGCTCTGCTGGCATTCAGATAGAATGCAGGTTTAAGGAGTCTCTCGGCACTTCCGCATTTGCTGCACTTCACCGTACCTGATGCTTTGTCCATTCATATTATACAGTCTATGAACCAAACTCACCTCTACCACGTTTCCACAGATACCCTTCCTTCGCTGCACCAGGTACCACATCACCTCCTGCTGGTCAACCTGCTGGTGGCAGCGCGGGTCAATCATGTGAGCGGAGGAGGGGTTCAGCCCTCGTTCCTCCAACAGCCTCTTCTGGACTGTCAGACGCAGGTGATCCTGTCCACACACCAACTCCGGCTCTGGAAAACCACTAAGATCATCTGGAACACAAGATGAAACACATTGGGCACAATACAGCAGCAACAAGGCATTTGGGGAATTTCATAGTTTAGAGAAGCAAAGTCTCTCCCCTTCCGATGGATCACCATGGGACTTTATTTCAGTAATACACTTAAGAAAATTATAAAGCCAACACTTTTGTTATTACCCCGATTTTTCATGAGCTGAACTCAAAGATCTAAGACTTTTTCTATATACACAAAAGGCTTATTTCTCTCAGATATTGTGATACGGAGTATACCCACTAGGAAAGGTCAAGGATTACCCACTAACAGAAACGCCAGGATACCGTTACATAACGATGATTGTTTTTGTGAGAGAACTTTGACACTTACGTTCATTAATTCACCATCTGTGTTGCAAGTCGCATAGGAACAACAACACAGTTGCTTGGCGGTCATTCTCTGTGCAAATGTGAATCACTAAAGTAGCTAGATATGTGAAACGAAAGCTAATTTAAACTACACTCTCTCAGTGTTTTGGTAAGCCTGCCCCTGAAGCTGTACTGCTGCTTCAGATGACTCTGCAGCAGACGTTAATGTTACAGTAACTACAGACCATGAGCCATATGAGGCTAATGCTTTACAAGGGTGTCTAACTCAGTTTCCCAGAGGGCCACACTGGAAACTGAGAATCACACCAAGGGCCAGACATGTAGAGTTTATTGACATGCTTTTATTTAAGAAAAAAATAAAACATATTTTGACTGTATTATTGCATCATATACTGTAGTCTTCTCACTTACATTTTGGGCCTCATAAAGCCCCCAAAAAGTCTGGCACAAAGGTTCCTCAGCCAGCAACAAATATGTTGGAAAAAGCACCAAAAAAGTTGGTAAAAGGCCAAAATAAAAAGAGTCAGAGTTGTCTGAAAAAGTGACAGAAACAAAGTGGCAAAAACATTGAGTAAAGCATCAAAAACGTCAGAAAAAGTGGCAAAACAGTTAGTAAAGCATCAAAAATGTTAAAAACAAAGTGCCTAAAGCATTGAAAAAAATGCATAAACTGCTGGAAAAGGTGTCAAAAATATTTTTTTAAAAAGCGAACAAAACTAGGTGGGACTAAATTTATTGTCAACCTAAATTAAAATACGGGCAGGATCAAAACCTGCGAGGGGCCGGATTTGGCACGCGGGCCTCGAATTTGACACATGTGCTTTAGGCGGTAACATTACAAAAATCCTATGGGGTTGTCGCTCTGGGACGCATCGCTCTGAGAAGGGCGAGTCTAATGCTGGGAGGGAAAACATTACTGTATACTCAATACAAAAACTTAGACTACACCACTGGACACAACTAAATGTCACTAACCAGAACAGATGACTCCAGCATCTTCACCATGGTTGCAGTTATGAGTGCCAAACCCTGTATGTTCACATTCTGATAGCAAAGACTCGTTGCCTTTACAGGCAACATTATCCATCCAGATCGGTCCGGTGCCTTGTCCAAAGGAGGCAGAAACAGTTGCTGACTGGACAGGGCCACATCTCAGCTGTCGGCAGACCACCTTGGCGTCGTTTATATCCCATAAATCATCACACACTGTTCCCCACTGGTTGTTATGGAGGATCTCCACTCTACCGTTGCATGGCGTGTTACCATTCACCAACCTCAGCCGAGGAGCTACACATTAAAACAGTTAAAAACAGAGCGACAGTGAACAGATTGTCCCCACAGATACAGTTAAAGGGGAACTATGCAGTTTTTTTACCTTAATTTACCTTAACTAAACAGCTTTGGAGTCGTTGGAATGGTTTTAAGACAGACTGACCGAGCCAGGAGTCAGACACGAGTAAACATAGGAGCTGCAAAATATCTATTCCGAAGCTGTAGGGGGAGCTCTATAGAGAAACCTGCCAGCAAAAAGTCATAAAACAGCGAAGAAATGGCCAAAACTGCATAGCACCCCTTTAACAAGACAAGAAACAACATTTCATACAATATTTATGTTATTTTAAATCAGAAGTTATTTTGAATTGGATAATGAATCTGTGATACAGATGTCCATTAAAGTTTTCCTCGCAACTGGCAACTAAATGCAATTGCTGTTAGGGGGAAATTGTTGCATCTCTGCAAATTATAAGTGTGATCTAGACCTACTCTATCTGTAAAGTGTCTCGAGATAACTCTTGTTATGATTTGATACTATAAATAAAATTGAATTGAATTGAATTGAATATATTTTTTTAATCTATCAAAACCAAAAATTCACGGCACAAATCATAGAAAAGTTAACCCCGTCTTGGTAGTATACATGTGCAATATGAGGGGGAGGAGGTGCAGTAGGTTCTCAATCTTCTGTGCGGGGAGGGGGAGGTAGGGGGGTTTTGTGTATGGGTAATTGAATGTTAACTGTAGTTGATTACATTTGTATGAGACATATTAATGAGTTTGTTGTGTGTTTATGTGCGATTTGTCACCATTGTTTTGTTCTATCGACTGCCCAAGACGAATTTCTCCTATAGGAGATAATAAAGGTGTAGCTTATCTTATCTTTAGGGACCCATGGATCCCCCTTGAAGGACCTCTTGAAAGGATCTCAATCTGTGGGAACCTCTAGAACCATTGGTACTCCCCTTAGGATATACTTCAACCTATTACTCTGAAGGACCCCTAGAACTTCTTAAGGGATTTATGTAATACTCTGTGACTTGTGAAAACCCATGAAGGACATGTAGAAACTTTCACCTAAATGCTTTCTCTTGAGGGGAATTGTTGGGTCTTTGTAAATTATAGTATGGTCTAGACCTACTGTATCTGTAAAGTGTCCTGAGATAACTCCTGTTATGATTTGACACTATAAATATGTAATATGTAATTGACTAGAAACTCTTTAGGACCAGTTGAACTCCCTGAATGACCATACGACCTGTAGAATCTCTTTAGAGACCCAACGTAATCTATACATCCTCTTTGACAACCCATTGGTAGAAACTTTAAGAATGTGAAAACTCTTTACGAATTTCTGGGTCAAGAGCGGCCTACCATCAGAATTTAGGTAGGAAGTTCTTGAACCTCCTTAGGACATGTGGAACTCTCCAAAAAGCCCCATGTAAGTATCCTGACAAGCCGGACCCACATCCAGAAGTTGGGTCTAGGAACTCACCATTGTCAGGGCTCAATCCGAGGGGCGGGATAAACGGTTGTCTTTCAAATTCTCTCTGCATGCAATAGGATAGCGCTACAACCAACCAGAGCAACGAAGAAGGTAACGGAGCTAGTTGATAGAAATGACTTCAGTGCCAATCGCTGTTCTTTTCTCAAAGAAAAGCTTAACTCCAAGTCTTCCAGAGTTGCGGCCAAAGACAACTGTTCGCCAGCAGCAGCAGCAGCCATCTTCTTTGTTTTCAAGTAGCAGGGAATTCAGGCGGAACCATCGCAACTCTGCCGTCATTATGTTAAGCCCCGCCCACCGACTCTATACACGATGTGAATGGCCTGACTAGAGTTGGGTTTTTCCAGCTCGCAAACCAACGGAGAGTTGCTATATTTCTAGGCTACCATGTAACATTAATGACCTGAAACCCCTGGATATCATGTTTCCCAATCCCTACAGTGGATGAATGAAATGTGTGTGTTTCATGATCACTCACCCGGCTGCCCACACCTCCAGTTGATCTTGTCGTCGCTCACACAGGTCTCACCTTCAGCGCAGGTATTACACACCATGGTGTTGACATCTGATTAGGCGCAAAGAACAACAAAGTCCACTTGAGATGCTGATGGTACCAAAGGTCTAAAGGATCCTGTAGGACATGATCTTCATTTTGGCTCACATGAGGAATATAATATCAGTGTTTCCCCTATAATTGTACAGACTTAGTAGGCCCCGCCAGGCCAATGCGATCCCCATGCGTTTTTTTTATGCCAGAAATAACGCCAAATATCCATTGTGCTTCCTCTATATTCATTCTACAGCTGCACAGCGCCGTGTGTCCATGAAGAAGGCAACTGGCTATGGTTAGTTCACAACTGTAACAGCAGGACAGTCGAGAGTGTTAGCTAAACTGCTAAAGTCAGTTCAACACGTGAAGTTACAGTAAGATAACATTGTCGTAACGGTAGCCTACCAGTAGTCTTGCATTGTCAGACCTATATCCATTACGCTTTTTTGTGTTTTGTTTTGTTTTAAAACAGATCAGTGATGCTGTTTTGTCCTCAATATTCTCTGTCAAGTTTGCAGGAAGTGATGTAATGTAGCTTTTTTTAATATGGAGTTAGCACTGCACCAGATGCAACATTGCTTGTAAGGAAATAACAGGAGTAACAGGGAAAACCAACTTTAAAAGTGACGTATTTCCTTTTTACATAAGTGTTGTGCACCAGGCTAAAGCAGTCATCTTAGGGAAAACACTGAAGATCCAACTCAGGTCCTGGACCTGATATCATCTTTAAGTAAAATAAAAAGGATTCCACTAAATGTTGGAGTGTTCCCTTTACTTTAGTTTTTGAGGCCTCTGGATCAGGATCCTAGTATTTGGCTCCCCCATGACTCTACACTAGAGGGTGACACGGGAATTAATTGTCGCTCCCATCCCATCCTGAGCCAACGAAAATACTCCCGTCATATCCCAATCAAGTGACTGCCCCAAAACAATCCTGTCCTGCAAAACCCCAAGAGAAAGACTCCCAAATCCCATCCCGCTCCTGTTTCATTCCCTATGTTGTCTAAAGTTACCAGACTCTGTTACCCCCCTGTAGTATGTTTGGTTAATCGTGGTCAAATCACTGAGGTTGCCGTAGAAATTTAGGCTACACCATACATGCATTACCTGCAGGTCTAGGTAACATGCATTACCTGCAGGCATAGGTAACATGCATTACCTGCAGGCATAGGTAACATGCATTACCTGCAGGCCTAGATAACATGCATTACCTGCAGGCCTAGTTAACCTGCATTACCTGCAGGCATAGGTAACATGCATTACCTGCAGGCATAGGTAACATGCATTACCTGCAGGCCTAGATAACATGCATTACCTGCAGGCCTAGTTAACCTGCATTACCTGCAGGCATAGGTAACATGCATTACCTGCAGGCCTAGGAAACATGTATTACCTGCAGGTCTAGGTAACATGCATTACCTGCAGGCCTAGATAACATGCATTACCTGCAGGCCTAGTTAACCTGCATTACCTGCAGGCCTAGTTAACCTGCATTACCTGCAGGCCTAGGTAACGTGCATTACCTGCAGACCTAGGAAACATGCATTACCTGCAGACCTAGGAAACATGTATTACCTGCAGGCCTAGGTAACATGCATTACCTGCAGACCTAGGAAACATGCATTACCTGCAGACCTAGGAAACATGTATTACCTGCAGGCCTAGGTAACATGCATTACCTGCAGACCTAGGCGATTTCATTACGTAATTCCTAACGGAGATCTTCTCACACTCAAAACACACATTTATCAATTTAGGGTAGCTTAGAAGAATCACTGCTTTCTGCACACTAAGTAGTCTAGGAATGCCTTGCAATCTTTGGGCGCACTCACCGCAGTCATTTTATTTATTTAATCTCCTCCGTCCGGCTCCCGCCAGCTGCCGTAGATTTCTATGCTCTATTCCATCCCTATCACGTTACCAACAGTGAAATTGACTCCCGTACCGCGGGACTCCCGCAGGAATACCGTGACCCGCGGGAGTCCCAAAAAATTGTCACCCTCGACTCTACACAGTATAACTCCATACAATTAAAGCTTGTTCCTTACCTGCACAGTAAGCTAGCCGACACAAGTTTGGGCTTACAAACTTGTAGACGTAGTAGTTTCTTGGGCAAGCTTTCACGTGGATGAAGTTGGAGTGAAACTGGCAGCAGCCTCCCTCCCAGCTGCCACAAACCTCTGCCCGTACGATGCCCTCAAACTCCAGCGGGTGGGAAGATCGCAGCCATAGTGGAGCATCGGTCCCACACATGTGACTCTCAATGCACCTCTCTGGCATCCGAACACTGCTGTTACCAATGAAGAGGCGGTACCAGCCCTGCCAATCTGTACGGCTGTCGCAGGCCACAGACTCTGGGTCCACCCTGAAGTCTGTGGCCCGCCAGGCATCTTGTAACGGAGTGTAGTGCTGACACGGGTCAATGCATTGAGATGTGCCGTTCACCTGGAGGCAGCTCTGACCGAAAGGGCACTGTGTGCCCCCGCAGGCAAACATCACTGAGCGGGATGTGGTTTCATTTTGACGTTGTACATTAGGTGTTACCAGACAGGAAAAGGAGCCTCGGGTGTTTTCACAGAGTTGTCCAGGACCACAGGAAGGATTGGGCAGTGAACACTCATCGATGTCCACGCAGCCCTGCAGCGGCGACCAGCGGAAGCCTTGGCCACAGCAGTCATCGTTGCAGGTGGTTTTGTTGTAGCAGGTGAAGCCATCTCCCACCGCACCGTCCTCACAGCGACAGGACACGCCCACAGTCTCGACACTGTTGTCGTGGAGGGAGGCATGGCATCGAGCCAGACTATGACAGGCCTCACAGCTGGTGGCTACAGACCCTGACGATAAGCAAGGTTTAAAACAGCATTAGCTAACATTATTACTCCTTATGTAACTAATATTTGCTAACATTTTGGCACGAAAGTACCATATTGGCCCAAATATAAGACTGAATCTGAAATTATTTTTTTCTGGGAATACTTCAAAAAAAGTGGGGTTGTCTTATATTCAGAGTCTAGACTTTCAAACAGCAGAGGGTGACATATAGCGAACCAGCCAGCAGCGATCAAGAAGAGAAATACATTTCAATTAGCCAGTACTGAAATGTAACTAAGTAAATTTACTCCAGTACTGTACTTCAGTCCAAATGTTGAGGTACTTGTACTATACTTGAGTCTTTTCTTTTCATGCAACTTTCTACTTCTACTCTGCTACATTTCAGAGAGAAATATTGGACTTTTTACTTCACTACAATCATCTGTTACAGCTTTAGTAACTAATTAAGTAAGATTTCTGAAAGCAAAACACATGTAGTTTATAAAATCTGATGTTTTATTCTAAATGAAATTAACCAATAACAATATAACAGCCTACAAGTCCAGCTGAAATGATTAGGGGGGGGAGTAAGAAACAGTGTTATTGATCCAGTGGACTCACCTGTGGACTCACCTGTGGACTCACCTGTGGACTCACCTGTGGACTCACTTGTAAACTCACCTGTGCTCTGAGCTGAACAAGCAGCCATGAGAAGCAGCAGCAGACCGATGAACATTTTCAATCACCAAAAAACTGTTGCAGAGAGAAATGAACAATATATTGCAAGTCAATTATACTGATTCATATTACAGATATAGTAGATAAAACTAATCACGGCTAATCAAGTAACTTAAAGGTCCTATATTCTGCTCATGTTGACATGCTAACAAATGCTAACATATTCTAACATGCTAAAACAGCTAACAAGTTTAACAGCAGCACAAACTATTGATCTGACAAGAGAATCAACACAAACTGAATATCATGACTTGATGAAGGAGGATTTATTACATATACGGAAGAGTATTAGGGACAGGCATGAATAAAAAAAGGTGGAGGAAGACATTTTATTCATTTTTGCTTCCTAAAAACAAAGTCAAAATGTTAAAGGACAATTCCGGTGCAAAATGAACCTAGGGGTTAATAACATATTTGTTCAGAGTCGACCGCAAACCGATGGTTAGCTGCTAACACTAGCCTTCCGGGCAGACCGTAAATCACTATTTCTACACCACTAACAAGGCTCAAAATATCACCACACTTCCACGGCAGCATAATGTGGGTCCCTACATGTAAACCTAAGCATTGAGAACTTTCTAAGTGTACAGACAGTTCATTAAAAAGATAGATTATAAAGAAAGTAACGTTCATGTTTACATGCGGGCGCCATCTTGGGAAAACAGTGATGATCAGTCGAGCTTGAGTTAACAGTTAACCCTAATCACTAGTTGAAACAAACAGTAGTTGAATTTGCAGCGCCACCACACCTTGATGGTCATGACAAGAATAGCATGTATAGTTATCTTTATTTAAGTAAATTAGGTTTAAATCAGCATCATGCATGAATGATATTTTTGCAATTTTACACATAATAATCCACGATGATCACAATGCACAAAACTGAAATTGCATGTCAAAATGACACATTGTCAATATGTTAGACCCCTCAAAATTTCACAAATCCCATTTTCAGGCACCCATGTCTTATTAAAGGGAGCCGAGCTCCCCCTGTAGTTCGCACCCTGAGTAGAACAACAAAGGTGGAAAGGAAACGTGACAAGTGGGACACAATGTCACACATAAGACCCGATCCCCGGTCTCCTGGGTGAAAGTCCTGTGTTTGACCCATCCTCCTCCCTGACCAACCTCCCTACGGCTTTCATACTACTTGCTAAGGCGTCAATTCACACACAATCTCAAGGTAAAGTAAGTCAATGGAGGCCAAACAGGGTTGATGAACACGCAAAAAAGCGAGTATGCATCTTTATAACACGCCAATATGGCATACATACACCACTTCATGAGATCAGCAGCACAAACTATTGATCTGACAAGTGAATCAACACAAACTGAACATCATGATTTTATGAAGGAGTATTTATTACATATGGAAGAGTATTAGGGCCAGGCATGAAGAAAACAGTAGAGGAAGACTTTTTATTTATTTTAGCTTCCTAAAAACAAAGTCAAAATGTTAAGAATTTTGCTGCTTTAATATCAACATTTCGAATTTAATCTCGAAATGGAAAGCAGAAAATCTTCCTCCTCTCATTTTTGTTACCTCATGTCTTGCTCCAATACTTTTCTGACATTACAGGACTGATTTAGTTTTAGAGAGGCATTCCTAATAATCTGCATTTAGATTTTAGTTGAAATCAGTTGTCACAAGTTACAATTAAAGATTACCTTTCTCGTGGAGTTTTCTTCTTCAGGTTTACAGACTTCAGGCAGTCTCAGATTCTCCGTAATGGTAACATATTTCTGGGAAAGCTCTTCTTAACTGCAGCTCTATCAATCAGTGACTGTTGCTGGAAAGCCATAAATTAAGAGCACTGCGTCACACTAACAATAATGTCTGTGGATTAAAAATGCTTTTACTTCCAAAATTGGAGATGTTTTCTGTCCTTTCATAGCGAGTTTTAGGGAAAGTTCTGCAGCTTTCAAACAAAATTACATTCTGTTTTTCTTCCTGAACAGCTGAGATTTAACTCAAATTGAAATTCAAAAGATTGAGGAAATCAAAATGGGCTGCTGGTATCTTTGATCCGAATCTTGTTTTACTGGGAACAAAGGTTTAAATTGGTTTTGCCAAAACACTTTATTAAGTCTGATAAGGAAAATGCCACAACCTTTGTTCTGATTGGTCTAAAGTCTTGAAATCTGGCACGGCCCTACTTTGGGGAAGAATCTAAGAGTACAACTTTGGAATGTTTTGATCACATTAAAAATCCTAATTTTATCAATAGTCAAAGTCAGGATTTTTTTTTTTAAGTGCTAAACACAGAAAAAAATGCTAACATTATGTTAAGGCTCTGACACACCAACCCGATGGCTGACCGTCGGCAGAAAAGGCAGAGAGCTCCCGTCTCTCAAAAAGTGCCTCAGAACACACCAAAGCGACGGCGACTTGAGCGTACGTTCTGCCCGTGCGCAAAATGTAATACGTCTCCATAACAGCAGGAATAGAACATCTATCTAGACCTGGTAAACACAGAGCTCACTATCGTCAATCATTGTTTTCATCAGAGAGCGTCGATAGTAGTCAAGAAGGATCGTTACGATGGCTAGTAATAAGAAGATGCTGGCATTGTCAGCTCTTGGGTTTCTTCTTGTGGAAGAAGCTCTGATTCGCTAGTCAAGGGCTAGAATTCCACGAATCAGATTGGTCCTTGAGTCCGAAAGTGAAGGCTGTCGGCTCCTCGGACGGACGACGGCATGGAAAACCAAACAGACTCGAGTCACCGACCTCGCCAGACTGTCCTATGGCCGATAATCGGGTTGGTGTGTGAGTGCCTTTAAATGTCTTCAATTCAATTCAATTCAATTCAATTTTATTTATAGTATCAAATCATAACAAGAGTTATCTCGAGACTTTACAGATAGAGTAGGTCTAGACCACACTATAATTTTCAAAGCCCCAACAATTCCAGTAATTCCCTCAAGAGCAAGCATTAGCAGTGGCTATTGCGACAGTGGCGAGAAGAAACTCCCTTTTAGGAAGAAACCTCGGCAGACCCAGACTCTTGGTAGGCGGTGTCTGACGGTGCCGGTTGGGGGGGTGATGAATAGTGGTGTAATAGTCACAATAAAGATAATGGAACAGTGACTACAATGGTAGTCGTAGTAGTTCATGTCATAGCCGGGCACAGCAGGGCGTTACAGGATGTAGCGTGGCACAGCAGAGCATGGGTGGACGCAGTGGACGCGGCAGGACTTAGCCGGACATTGCAGGGAATTGCAGAGCGTAGCCGGGTGTAGCCGGTCCACTGCGACAGCTGCACCCAAGACCCAGATGTTGGTGTCACCCTAATCCGAGGCGATGTTCTGGGCGAAGAAGAAACATAAGGACTCCGGGGAGTAAACTCCCCATAGCTATGTTAGTAACAAGCATTTCTGGGACAGGATGCACATAAAAGGAAACAAAAGAAAAGAGAGAGGAGAGAGCAGCTCATTGTGTCATAAGAAGGAAGGAACTTCCCCGGCAGTCTAGAATTATAGTAGCATATGATTTTTATGATGTGTTCAAATCTTTGATTTTCAAACTTGTTATGAGTTAACAGATACCAAAATACTTGATTGTGCTGCTTGAATTGTGCTTAGGCAAGACCAGAGAATGAAAGTTACGAATGTAACTACGGTTCTATGAATCCTGGATGACTGCCAGAGGCAGTGCTTAGCACTGAATATATTCCGTATCGCTCTTGCGCATGTCAAGTATTTTTATTTTACTTATGTTTATTTGTCATTGCAACTGTTTTTTGTGTATAATTCTTGATGTAAACTCGTCATCATTGAAAATGAGGAAAACCTTTATGCCCTTCAAGTATAAATAAAGGTTAAATACAAATCAACAAAGTCACTTGTGACCTCAGGGTGACCCTAAACAAGGTATTAAGTTCCGGTGTCATCCCCGAGCTCATTCCTACAGAATCTTCTCATGGGTTTACAAAAAGTATCTTACTCTTTAACTAAAAGGTCTATTTCTGTAGGGATCCTTTCCATAATGTTGTCAGACACTTAATAATAATATATATAATAATATTATATATACACTACCGGTCAAAAGTCTGGGGTCACTTATAAATTTCCATTCCACTCCATTCCAGACAGAATACCAGCTGAGATCAGTTGCATTGTTTTTTTAATCAGAACAGCAATTTTCAGATTACATTATGTGCTTACATAATTGCTAAAGGGTTCTCAAATGTTGTAGAAAGAAGTGGCTGAAGAAATGCTTGAAATCCATGTTTTTTGGTCTAAATGTTATACTCAAATTAAAAGTGGTACAGCTCCCATATACTTTGACACTCAGGGGTATGCCTGATATCATTGGAAAGAAAACATTCTCAAGTTTTTGTTACAAGTGTCAGGGCGATTCTAGGCCTTACTGACACAGAGTTACAGAGGCTAGAATGGAGTTGTTTTATTTCCGTCCAAGTCATACATCTGTAAAGTGATTAGAATACACTGCTGTAAACACATCTGACAGGTGACAGACGCCACAGGGCATTAGCCACATGTCTCAGCTTACTACAGAAACAATCCAGACACCAAAAGACTCAAAAAATGGATTTTATATGATTTCTTTCTACAGATATGTCTGAAGAAGCACCACACCACCGCCAACCTCCCTCGGTCTGGGCCTCCACACAAGATCTTGCCTCGTGGGGTGTCCCTGATCATGCGAACGGTGAGGAATCATCCCAAAACCACAAGGGGGGACTGACCACAGTTACAAAAGAAACGGTTGGTAACACACTACGCCGTCATGGATTGAAATCCTGCAGCGCACGCAAGGTCCCCCTGCTCAAGAAGAAACATGTACAGGCCCGCATGAAGTTCGCCATTCACCACCTGGACGACTCAGAAGAGGCCTGGAAGAAGGTGATGTGGTCAGATGAGACCAAAATAGAACTTTTTGGCCTCAACTCAACTCGTCGTGTTTGGAGGGCAAAGAACACCGAGTACAACCCAAAGAACACCATCCCCACCGTCAAGCATGGTGGTGGCAACATCATGCTTTGGGGGTGCTTTTCAGCCAAGGGGACGGGACAACTCCATCGTATTGAGGGGAGGATGGACGGGCCATGTATCGTGGAATTCTGGACCGACATCTCCTTCCCTCAGTGAGAGAGCTGAAGATGGGTCGAGGATGGGTGTTTCAACACGACAACGACCCTAAGCACACCGCCAAAGCAACAAAAGAGTGGCTGAAGAAGAAGCACATCAAGGTTCTGGAGTGGCC
Source organism: Perca flavescens (assembly GCF_004354835.1). Classification (NCBI taxonomy): domain Eukaryota; kingdom Metazoa; phylum Chordata; class Actinopteri; order Perciformes; family Percidae; genus Perca; species Perca flavescens. Next base: position 35,383,232 of record NC_041342.1, read on the forward strand.
TAGCCAGTCTCCAGACCTGAATCCGATTGAAAATCTTTGGAGGGAGCTTAAAATTCGAGTTGCCAGGCGACAACCTCGGAACCTGAATAATTTGGAGGCTGTCTGCAGGGAGGGTGGGCCAACATCCCTGCCGAAATGTGCACAAACCTTGTCACCAACTATAAAAACCGTTTGACATCTGTGCTGGCCAATAATGGCTTTTCTACAAAATATTAACATGCTGTTTGTCCAGGGGTCAAATACTTGTTTTTCCTCATCAGATGGTTATCAATTTTAATAAATTCATATGATGTGATTTTCTGGAATTTTCTTTGGGATTCTGTCTTTCACTGTTAGAATGTACATATGATTAAAATTGTAGATTTTTGCATTCTTTGTAAGTGGGCAAACCTGCAAAATCAGCAAGGGGTCAAATACTTATTTCCCCCACTGTATATAACCTGGGGGATGTTGCAGTGCATGATGGGAGGTTCTTGTGTTAGTGTACAGAGACAATGAAAAAGTCATAATGTGAAAATAAATATGCCAAGAATCTTATTTTAAAGATAAAATGTGCCTTTAATGATAGACAGAGACATCAGGAAGACAGAGCAGACAGTTAGTGTGATCTTCAGACAGACAGAGAAACAGAAAATACAAAGATTTATAAAAACGTGATTTCAGAAGCGTGTTCAGTCCCTCTGCCCAGCGTTGCTACGGGATACGGGTCAGATATGCTAATGAAGGAGCTGGATGGACCAATCACACGGGCATCTGCAGCTGGGAGTACTCGTCCTGCCCCTCCTTCTCCTCCAGCTGAGGCTCGGCATCATCAGCGTCCAGCTGCAGGACAGAGGGCACAGGACATGAGGACACAGGACACAGGACATGAGGACATGAGGACATGAGGACATGAGGACACAGGACATGAGGACATAGGACATGAGGACACAGGAAACAGGACATGAGGACACAGGACAGACGAGAGAGGACATGAAGACACATGACAGACGACATGAGGACATGAGGACATGAGGACATGAGGACATGAGGACTTGAGGACATGAGGACACATGACAGACGACAGAGGACATGAGGACACATGACAGAGGACATGAGGACATGAGGAAACGAGGACACAGAAAACACAGGACACAGGACACACAGGGCACAGGACACCGGACAGGAGGACAAAATGACACAAGGACACAGGACACAAGGACACAGGACACAGAGGACACACAGGACACATAGGACACACAGGACACACAGGGCACACAGGATACACAGAACACAGGACACACTGGACACACTGGGCACTGGACACAGGAAACGGGACACACAGGACACAGGACACAGAGGACACACAGGACACACAGAGGACACAGGACACACAGGACACAGGACACACAGAACACAGGACACACAGGGCGTTGCTGTGTCCATTTCTTACACTGTCTATGATTGTGCCTAATGTGTTTCATCTTGTGTTCCAGATGAACTTAGTGGTTTTCCAGAGCCGAAGTTGGTGTGTGGACAGGATCACCTGCGTCTGACAGTCCAGAAGAGGCTGTTGGAGGAACGAGGGCTGAACCCCTCCTCCGCTCACCTGATCGACCCGCGCTGCCACCAGCAGGTCGACCAGCAGGAGGCGATGTGGTACCTGGTGCAGCGAAGGAAGGGTATCTGTGGAAACGTGGTAGAGGTGAGTTTGGTTAGACGTCTCAGAATGTCCACCATATCTGGCCCAGTTCATATCTGGATATTTAAAGGACAATTCCTGCGCAAAATGAACCTAGTGGTTAATAACATATGTGCACCAAGTCGACCGTTCTCTGGGATCTGTTTTCATGATAATCAAATGTGTCTCTAGGTTGAAACAAGCTACTGCAAACCGGTGATTAGCTGCTCACGCTAGCCTTCAGGGAAGAGGGTAAAGTAAAAAGAAATCTCTATTTCTACACCAGTAACAAGGCTCAAATAGCACCACACTTCAACGGTAGCACAATGAGGGTCCCTACATGTAAACTGAAGCATTGAGAACTTTGTAAGTGCACATACAGTTTATTAAAAAGATAGTTTATAAAGACAGTACCTTCACGTATACAGGCAGGCGCCATCTTGGGAAAACAGTAATGAGCAGTCGAATGATAAATGCCGTACAAACAGTAACCATTAACTTATCTCAAATAAAAGAAAATATCTTTTTAATAAACTCTCTGTACACTTACAAAGTTCTCAATGCTTGTGTTTACATGTTGGGGCCCTCATTATGCTACTATGGAAGTGTGGTGATATTTTGAGCCTTGTTAGTGGTGTAGAAATAGAGATTTCTTTTTACTTTACCCTCTCCCCGAAACTAGCATTATAAGCTAATCAGCGATTTCGGTGCACATATGTTATTAACCACTAGTTTCATTTTGCGCCGGAATTGTCCTTTAAATATCAAGATATGAACTGGATCAGATATGGTGGACATCCTGAGACGTCTAACCAAACTCACCTCTACCATGTTTCCACAGATACCCTTCCTTCGCTGCACCAGGTACCACATCGCCTCCTGCTGGTCGACCTGCTGGTTCCTCCAACAGCCTCTTCTGGACTGTCAGACGCAGGTGATCCTGTCCACACACCAACTCCGGCTCTGGAAAACCACTAAGATCATCTGAAACACAAGATGAAACACATTAGGCACAATCCTAGACAGTGAAAGAAATGGACACATCAACGCCGTGGACTTCGATGGAGACCAGTGAAGTCACTTTTCCGGTGAGCGTTGCTGCGCAGAAATCTCAATCATTCCCAATCTTACAGAGACAGAGAGCGTGTTGCCTGCGAGCTTCTCCTGACTATACAGCAATTTATCTACTGTGCAACAGAAAGCTGCGTGGTTATGACAGAATCGTTAGCCTATTTTTACAAAAACATCTGCTACGGACCCATAACGTGAAGTACAAGGTAATGGAGCCTTTTATACGTTTTCGTGTTTCTTTAGAAATAAACAATGAACAATAAGTACAAAGGAAGCTAGTGTAACTGGACTGTTTTCTACTGAACTTCACATTTGACACAACCAGTGGTGTAGTCTACGTGACACGCAGATGTACGGAGTATACCCAGTAAGAAAAGTCAAGGATTTCAGTGTACCCACTTACAAAAACGCCAGGATACTGTTACGTAATGATAATTGGAAAGCAAATTTAAACTCCACTCTCTCAGTGTTTTGGTAAGCCTGCTCCTGAAGCTATACTGTTGCTTAAGATGACTCTGCAGCTGATGTTAATGTTACAGAAACTACAGGAAATGAGCCAGATGAGGCTGATGCTTTAGGCCGTAACGTTATAAAAAAAACATGGGGTTGTCGCTCTGGGATGGGCAAGTCTAATGCTGGGAGGGAAAACATGACAGTATACTCACTGCAAAAACCTAGACTACACCACTGGACACAACTAAATGTCACTAACCAGAACAGATGACTCCAGCATCTTCACCATGGCCACAGTTATGAGTGCCAAACCCTGGATGTCGACATTCTGATAGCAAAGACTCGCTGCCTGTACAGGCAACATCATCCATCCAGATCTGTCCGGTGCCTTGTCCAAAGGAGGCAGAACTAGTTGCATACTGGACGGGGCCACATCTCAGCTGTCGGCAGACCACCCTGGCGTCGTCTATGTCCCAATCATCATCACAAACTGTTCCCCACTGGTTGTTATGGAGGATCTCCACTCTACCAGAGCATGGTGTGTTACCATTAACCAACCTCACCGTCGCTGCTACACATTAAAACAAAGACAGAGCAACGGTGAACAGATTGTCCCCGTGAAAACCAACACAGTCTCATTCCATCACATTACATTACATGTCATTTAGCTGATGCTTTTATCCAAAGCGACTTCCAATTAAGTGCGTTCAACCCTGAACGTGCAAACTCCAGACAATAAGTAGTAAGTGCAAGTACATTAGCTTTAAATAAGCAAAACTACAATGAGCCATATGAAAGTGCAGCTTCAAGAAAAAAATATATATAATTATTTATATATAGTATTTTTTTTTCATTCATATTTATCTGAGGTGCAGTTGGAAGAGATGTGTTTTTAGCCTTCGGCGGAAGACGTATAGGCTTTCTGCCATCCTGATGTCAATAGGGAGCTCATTCCACCATTTGAAAGCCAGAACTGTAAACAGCAGGCATTTTGGGTATTCGATAGTTTAGAGAGGCAAAGTCCCTCCCCTTCCAGTGGATCACCATGGGACTTTATTTCAGTAATAATATGTCTGGTAGTGAATGGAGAGATATAAATAATGTATTGATCCCATTTAAATTGAACCATACATGGATGATGTTTTTCAGTTTAAAAGATAATTTACCAAGTGAAGAAATGACTAGCACTTGTTTGTCCAATCATATTAGTCTGGTTGGTTATGTGTGCATTTGTGTTCTAAGTTCTACTTAATGTTCACAGTTTTGTGAACAACAAGTAGAAAAGGAGGCTAGTGTAACTGGACTGTTTTCTACTGAACTTCACATTTGACACAACTAAATGTCACTAACCAGAACAGATGACTCCAGCATCTTCACCATGTTGGCAGTTATGAGTGCCAAACCCTCGATGTTGACATTCTGATAAAAAAGACTCGCTGCCTGTACAGGCAACATCATCCATCCAGATCTGTCCGGTGCCTGGTCCAAAGGAGGCAGAACTAGTTGCCGACTGGACGGGGCCACATCTCAGCTGTCGGCAGACCACCTTGGCATCGTTTACATCCCAACCATCATCACACACTGTTCCCCACTGGTTGTTATGGAGGATCTCCACTCTACCAGAGCATGGTGTGTTACCATTCACCAACCTCAGCTGTGATTTCGGAGCTACACATTAAAACAGTTAAAAACAGAGTGACAGTGAACAGATTGTCCCCACAGATAACGTGAAAACCAACACAGTCTCACTCCATTACATTGACAGCCATAATATATATATATATATATATATATGGTTGTCAAACGCTAATTTTTTTTTTTTTTAAATCACTGAATATATATAGTTAATCGCGATTAATCCCATGTTTTATCAGATGATTCAAATTCTATTATTTTGCATTTCAGAACAGTTTTTAAGTACATATTAACAATGGAAAGCACTTCTTACCAGTGTATCTTGATTGTGAATTAAATGAATGCAAAGAAAGTGACTTTATGAAATTGACTTTAAGATGTGTATTTGTTTATTATTTATTTATTTATTTACTTACTGTAAACAAAAAAAAAAACTGTGTGAATCTAGTCACACATTTGAATCTAGAATCAATAATAGGGTTGGGTATTGTTTGGTTTGGATACGGGGCTAAAGTGGTACTTTATAAAGGGTACCGGTGCCTTAACAGTACTAAACAGTCGGCGACATTAAAGAATGGCTTGTTTATTGCTAAGGCCATATGGTCAAAATGAAATGATTTAATAATAATGTAATAACTATAATAATAACCTATTTCACTAGTAAATAGCTGTTGAACGACAAAAACAACCACCAGATGGGAAAAGGGCATTTAACAATAACTTTGAATGCACCACGAGTCTGTAGGTTATCAGTTTTGTTGAACGCACCGTCTGTGTTTTTTTCCGACAACGGCAGCTGCAGATTGTTACATGCCGGTGTTGGAGTCCTCTACAGTGAAATACCGACAAACTTTACACCGTCTAGCGTTAGCTGTCAGTATTTTTACCATGTTTAATCCAGCTACTAGCGAACGGTAGGCTAATGTTACCGGCTGTCAGGTGTATTATGTTAACTAGCGTGGCGTGCAGCGATGCTCCTGTTGCCTCTAACGTCTGTTTTGGAGCATCAGAGAGAAGCGCAGACATATCAGTGGCACCGGAAAGAGGCAGCGAAATCCCGCGTTGCTATTCGGTCTGGTAGATACCGGTCGTTAAGGCACCGGTGCCGTATAAGCACCGGATTTGGTACCCAACCCTGTCAACCCGTCCGGGAGTTTTGGAAAATAAAAAGCACCATTCAGAATTGTGTTGCTGCTGTCTTTCTCCATCATGCCTGCAGCCTGCAGCAGCAGGATGTGTTACGAAGAAAGTATGGCAAAGTGCGGCAAAGGGTCAAAATAGTAGCCTGTTAGGCACAACGCGCCGAGTAAAGTGAAAATAAATTAATAAATGGCAGTATGTGTATTTAATGCGATCAAAAAAAAAATGTATGCTCAGCCCTTAATCACATTGCGATTAACGCGTTAATGCTGACAGCCTTAATATATATATATATATATATATATATATATATATATATATATATATATATATATATATATATATATATATATATATATACTCACCTTAATGATTATTAGGAACACCTCTAAGATTTCTCATTAATGCAATTATCTAATCAACCAATCACATGGCAGCTGCTTCAATGCATTTAGGGGTGTGGTCCAGGTCTAGACAATCTCCTGAACTCCAAACTGAATGTCAGAATGGGAGCGAAAGGTGATCTAAGCAACTTTGAGTGCGGCATGGTTGTTGGTGCCAGACGGGCTGGTCTGAGTATTTCCCAATCTGCTCAGTTACTGGGATTCTCACCCACAACCATTTCTAGTGTTTACAAAGAATGGTCTGAAAAAGAAAAACATCCACTATGCAGCAGTCCTCTGAGCGAAAATGCCTTGTTGATGCTAGAGGTCAGAGGAGAATGGGCCGACTGATTCCAGCTGATAGAAGATCAACTTTGACTCAAATAACCACTCATTAAACCAAGGTATGCAGTAAAGCATTTGTGAAGCCACAACATGCACAACCTTGAGGAGGATGGGCTACACCAGCAGAAGACCCCACCGGGGACCACTCATCTCCACTAAAAATAGGAAAAAGGGGCTACCATTTGCACAAGTTCACCAAAATTGGACAGTTGAAGACATTCAGATGGTAGAGTCAAAATTTGGCATAAACAGAAAGAGAACATGGATCCGTCATGCCTTGTTACCACTGTACAGGCTGGTGGTGGTGGTGTAATGGTGTGTGGAGGTTTTCTTGGCACACTTTAGGCCCCTTAGTACCAATTGGGCATCATTTAAATGCCACAGCCTACCTGAGCATTGTTTCTGACCATGTCCATCCCTTTATGACCACCATGGACCCATCCTCTGATGGCTACTTCCTGCAGGATAATGCACCATGTCACAAAGCTTGAATCATCTCAAATTGGTTTTTGAACATGACAAAAGTTCACTGTACTAAAATGGCCCCCACAGTCACCAGATCTCAACCCAATAGAACATCTTTGGGATGTGGTGGAACAGGAGCTTCGTACCCTGGATGTGAATCCCACAAATCTCCATCAACTGCAAGATGCTATCCAATCATTATGGGCCAACATTTCTAAAGAATGCTTCCAGCACCTTGTTGAATCAATGCCACGAAGAATTAAGGAAGTTCTGAAGGCTTAAAGGGGGTCAAACACGGTTTTAGCAGGGTGTTCCTAATAATCCTTTAGGTGAGTGTATCTTATTTTTTATACAGAGTATACCCACTAGGAAAGGTCAAGGATTTCATTATACCCACTTACAAAAACGCCAGGATACCATTACGTAACGATTATTGATTTGTGAAAGAACTTTCACACTTACATTCATAAATTCACCGTCTGTGTTGCAAGTCACATAGGAACAACAACACTGCACAAATTTGAACTTTACTAATGTGAATCACTAAAGTAGCTAGATATATGAAACGAAAGCAAATTTAAACTCCACTCTCTCAGTGTTTTGGTAAGCCTGCTCCTGAAGCTATACTGTTGCTTCAGATGACTCTGCAGCAGACGTTAACATTACAGAAACTACAGAAAATGAGCCAGATGAGGCGGATGCTTTTGTGTAACGTTACAAAAAACCCTATGGAGTTGTCGCTCTGGGATGGGCAAGTCTAATGCTGGGAGGGAAAACATGACAGTATACTCACTGCAAAAACTTAGACTACACCACTGGACACAACTAAATGTCACTAACCAGAACAGATGACTCCAGCATCTTCACCATGTTGGCAGTTATGAGTGCCAAACCCTGGATGTCGACATTCTGATAGCAAAGACTCGCTGCCTGTACAGGCAACATCATCCATCCAGATCTGTCCGGTGCCTGGTCCAAAGGAGGCAGAACTAGTTGCCGACTGGACGGGGCCACATCTCAGTTGTTGGCAGACCACTTTGGCGTCATTTATGTCCCAACCATCATCACACACTGTTCCCCACTGGTTGTTATGGAGGATCTCCACTCTACCAGAGCATGGTGTGTTACCATTAACCAACCTCACCGTCGGAGCTACACATTAAAACAATTAAAGACAGAGCAACAGTGAACAGATTGTCCCCACAGATAACGTCAAAACCAACACAGTCTCACTTCATAACATTACATTACATTACATGTCATGTCATTTAGCTGAGGCTTTTACCAATTAAGTGCGTTGAACCCTGAAGGTACAATCTCCAGACAATAAGTAGTAAGTGCAAGTACATTAGCTTTAAATAAGCGAAACTACAAAGAGCCATATGAAAGTGCAGCTTAAATAAAATATATATATATATATATATATATATATATATATATGTATTTTTTTTTTTCCTTCATATTTATCCGAGGTGTAGTCGGAAGAGATGTGTTTTTAGCCATCGGCGGAAGATGTGTAGGCTTTCTGCCGTCCTAATGTCAATAGGGAGCGCAAACAGCAGGCATTTGATAATTTAGAGAGGCAAAGTCCCTCCCCTTCTGGAGGATTACCACGGGACTTTATTTTAGTAATAATATGTCTGGTAGTGAATGGGGAGAGATAAATAATGTTTTGATCCTGTTTAAATTGAACCATACACAAATGTTTGTCAGTTTAAAACAGGGTTGTCAAACTCAGTTTCCCAGAGGACCACATTGGAAAATAAGAGTCACATCAAGGGCCAGACATTTAGAGTTTATTGACATGCATTTATTTTGAAAAAGTCAAATATCTTTGACTGTATTATTGCCTGTCTTATAAAGTCTCCTCCCTTACAGTTTGGTTGACATAAAGCCATAAAAAAGTCAGCAAAAAAGTTCCTTAGCCATCATAGATAAAAGGCAAAAACTACTTAAAAAATGGGGGGAAATAAATTGCCAAAAGCATCGGCAACAAAAACTAGGTGGGCTGAAATTTATTGTGAATCTAAATTGATATTTTCGGATCAAAATCTGATAGGGGTTTGACACGTGGTTTAAAAGATAATTTACCAAGTGAAGAAATGACTAGCACTTGTTTGTCCAATCATATTAGTCTGGTTGGTTATGTGTGCATTTGTGTTCTAAGTTCTACTTGTCGTTCACAGTTTTGTGAACGACAAGTAGAGAAGGATGCTAGTGTAACTGGACTGTTTTCTACTGAACTTCACATTTGACACACAACTAAATGTCACTAACCAGAACAGACGACTCCAGCATCTTCACCATGGCCACAGTTATGAGTGCCAAACCCTCGATGTTGACATTCTGATAAAAAAGACTCGCTGCCTGTACAGGCAACATCATCCATCCAGATCTGTCCGGTGCCTGGTCCAAAGGAGGCAGAACTAGTTGCCGACTGGACGGGGCCACATCTCAGCTGTCGGCAGACCACCTTGGCATCGTTTACATCCCAACCATCATCACACACTGTTCCCCACTGGTTGTTATGGAGGATCTCCACTCTACCAGAGCATGGTGTGTTACCATTCACCAACCTCAGCTGTGATTTCGGAGCTACACATTAAAACAGTTAAAAACAGAGTGACAGTGAACAGATTGTCCCCACAGATAACGTGAAAACCAACACAGTCTCACTCCATTACATTGACAGCCATAATATATATATATATATATATATATATGGTTGTCAAACGCTAATTTTTTTTTTTAAATCACTGAATATATATAGTTAATCGCGATTAATCCCATGTTTTATCAGATGATTCAAATTCTATTATTTTGCATTTCAGAACAGTTTTTAAGTACATATTAACAATGGAAAGCACTTCTTACCAGTGTATCTTGATTGTGAATTAAATGAATGCAAAGAAAGTGACTTTATGAAATTGACTTTAAGATGTGTATTTGTTTATTATTTATTTATTTATTTACTTACTGTAAACAAAAAAAAAACTGTGTGAATCTAGTCACACATTTGAATCTAGAATCAATAATAGGGTTGGGTATTGTTTGGTTTGGATACCGGGGCTAAAGTGGTACTTTATAAAGGGTACCGGTGCCTTAACAGTACTAAACAGTCGGCGACATTAAAGAATGGCTTGTTTATTGCTAAGGCCATATGGTCAAAATGAAATGATTTAATAATAATGTAATAACTATAATAATAACCTATTTCACTAGTAAATAGCTGTTGAACGACAAAAACAACCACCAGATGGGAAAAGGGCATTTAACAATAACTTTGAATGCACCACGAGTCTGTAGGTTATCAGTTTTGTTGAACGCACCGTCTGTGTTTTTCCGACAACGGCAGCTGCAGATTGTTACATGCCGGTGTTGGAGTCCTCTACAGTGAAATACCGACAAACTTTACACCGTCTAGCGTTAGCTGTCAGTATTTTTACCATGTTTAATCCAGCTACTAGCGAACGGTAGGCTAATGTTACCGGCTGTCAGGTGTATTATGTTAACTAGCGTGACGTGCAGCGATGCTCCTGTTGCCTCTAACGTCTGTTTTGGAGCATCAGAGAGAAGCGCAGACATATCAGTGGCACCGGAAAGAGGCAGCGAAATCCGCGTTGCTATTCGGTCTGGTAGATACCGGTCGTTAAGGCACCGGTGCCGTATAAGCACCGGATTTCGGTACCCAACCCTGTCAACCCGTCCGGGAGTTTTGGAAAATAAAAAGCACCATTCAGAATTGTGTTGCTGCTGTCTTTCTCCATCATGCCTGCAGCCTGCAGCAGCAGGATGTGTTACGAGAAAGTATGGCAAAGTGCGGCAAAGGGTCAAAATAGTAGCCTGTTAGGCACAACGCGACGCCGAGTAAAGTGAAAATAAATTAATAAATGGCAGTATGTATTTAATGCGATCAAAAAAAATGTATGCTCAGCCCTTAATCACATTGCGATTAACGCGTTAATGCTGACAGCCTTAATATATGTATATATATATATATATATATATATATATATATATATATATATATATATATATATATATATACTCACCTTAATGATTATTAGGAACACCTCTAAGATTTCTCATTAATGCAATTATCTAATCAACCAATCACATGGCAGCTGCTTCAATGCATTTAGGGGTGTGGTCCAGGTCTAGACAATCTCCTGAACTCCAAACTGAATGTCAGAATGGGAACGAAAGGTGATCTAAGCAACTTTGAGTGCGGCATGGTTGTTGGTGCCAGACGGGCTGGTCTGAGTATTTCCCAATCTGCTCAGTTACTGGGATTCTCACCCACAACCATTTCTAGTGTTTACAAAGAATGGTCTGAAAAAGGAAAAACATCCACTATGCAGCAGTCCTCTGAGCGAAAATGCCTTGTTGATGCTAGAGGTCAGAGGAGAATGGGCCGACTGATTCCAGCTGATAGAAGATCAACTTTGACTCAAATAACCACTCATTAAACCAAGGTATGCAGTAAAGCATTTGTGAAGCCACAACATGCACAACCTTGAGGAGGATGGGCTACACCAGCAGAAGACCCCACCGGGGACCACTCATCTCCACTAAAAAAATAGGAAAAAGGGGCTACCATTTGCACAAGTTCACCAAAATTGGACAGTTGAAGACATTCAGATGGTAGAGTCAAAATTTGGCATAAACAGAAAGAGAACATGGATCCGTCATGCCTTGTTACCACTGTACAGGCTGGTGGTGGTGGTGTAATGGTGTGTGGAGGTTTTCTTGGCACACTTTAGGCCCCTTAGTACCAATTGGGCATCATTTAAATGCCACAGCCTACCTGAGCATTGTTTCTGACCATGTCCATCCCTTTATGACCACCATGGACCCATCCTCTGATGGCTACTTCCTGCAGGATAATGCACCATGTCACAAAGCTTGAATCATCTCAAATTGGTTTTTTGAACATGACAAAAAGTTCACTGTACTAAAATGGCCCCCCACAGTCACCAGATCTCAACCCAATAGAACATCTTTGGGATGTGGTGGAACGGGAGCTTCGTACCCTGGATGTGAATCCCACAAATCTCCATCAACTGCAAGATGCTATCCAATCATTATGGGCCAACATTTCTAAAGAATGCTTCCAGCACCTTGTTGAATCAATGCCACGAAGAATTAAGGAAGTTCTGAAGGCGAAAGGGGGTCAAACACGGTTTTAGCAGGGTGTTCCTAATAATCCTTTAGGTGAGTGTATCTTATTTTTTTATACAGAGTATACCCACTAGGAAAGGTCAAGGATTTCATTATACCCACTTACAAAAACGCCAGGATACCATTACGTAACGATTATTGATTTGTGAAAGAACTTTCACACTTACATTCATAAATTCACCGTCTGTGTTGCAAGTCACATAGGAACAACAACACTGCACAAATTTGAACTTTACTAATGTGAATCACTAAAGTAGCTAGATATATGAAACGAAAGCAAATTTAAACTCCACTCTCTCAGTGTTTTGGTAAGCCTGCTCCTGAAGCTATACTGTTGCTTCAGATGACTCTGCAGCAGACGTTAACATTACAGAAACTACAGAAAATGAGCCAGATGAGGCGGATGCTTTACGCGGTAACGTTACAAAAAACCCTATGGAGTTGTCGCTCTGGGATGGGCAAGTCTAATGCTGGGAGGGAAAACATGACAGTATACTCACTGCAAAAACTTAGACTACACCACTGGACACAACTAAATGTCACTAACCAGAACAGATGACTCCAGCATCTTCACCATGTTGGCAGTTATGAGTGCCAAACCCTGGATGTCGACATTCTGATAGCAAAGACTCGCTGCCTGTACAGGCAACATCATCCATCCAGATCTGTCCGGTGCCTGGTCCAAAGGAGGCAGAACTAGTTGCCGACTGGACGGGGCCACATCTCAGTTGTTGGCAGACCACTTTGGCGTCATTTATGTCCCAACCATCATCACACACTGTTCCCCACTGGTTGTTATGGAGGATCTCCACTCTACCAGAGCATGGTGTGTTACCATTAACCAACCTCACCGTCGGAGCTACACATTAAAACAATTAAAGACAGAGCAACAGTGAACAGATTGTCCCCACAGATAACGTCAAAACCAACACAGTCTCACTTCATAACATTACATTACATTACATGTCATGTCATTTAGCTGAGGCTTTTACCAATTAAGTGCGTTGAACCCTGAAGGTACAATCTCCAGACAATAAGTAGTAAGTGCAAGTACATTAGCTTTAAATAAGCGAAACTACAAAGAGCCATATGAAAGTGCAGCTTAAATAAAATATATATATATATATATATATATATATATATATATATGTATTTTTTTTTCCTTCATATTTATCCGAGGTGTAGTCGGAAGAGATGTGTTTTTAGCCATCGGCGGAAGATGTGTAGGCTTTCTGCCGTCCTAATGTCAATAGGGAGCGCAAACAGCAGGCATTTGATAATTTAGAGGCAAAGTCCCTCCCCTTCTGGAGGATTACCACGGGACTTTATTTTAGTAATAATATGTCTGGTAGTGAATGGGAGAGATAAATAATGTTTTGATCCTGTTTAAATTGAACCATACACAAATGTTTGTCAGTTTAAAACAGGGTTGTCAAACTCAGTTTCCCAGAGGACCACATTGGAAAATAAGAGTCACATCAAGGGCCAGACATTTAGAGTTTATTGACATGCATTTATTTTGAAAAAGTCAAATATCTTTGACTGTATTATTGCCTGTCTTATAAAGTCTCCTCCCTTACAGTTTGGTTGACATAAAGCCATAAAAAAGTCAGCAAAAAAGTTCCTTAGCCATCATAGATAAAAGGCAAAAACTACTTAAAAAATGGGGGGAAATAAATTGCCAAAAGCATCGGCAACAAAAACTAGGTGGGCTGAAATTTATTGTGAATCTAAATTGATATGCGGGCCGGATCAAAATCTGCGAGGGGTTTGACACGTGGTTTAAAAGATAATTTACCAAGTGAAGAAATGACTAGCACTTGTTTGTCCAATCATATTAGTCTGGTTGGTTATGTGTGCATTTGTGTTCTAAGTTCTACTTGTCGTTCACAGTTTTGTGAACGACAAGTAGAGAAGGATGCTAGTGTAACTGGACTGTTTTCTACTGAACTTCACATTTGACACACAACTAAATGTCACTAACCAGAACAGACGACTCCAGCATCTTCACCATGGCCACAGTTATGAGTGCCAAACCCTCGATGTTGACATTCTGATAAAAAAGACTCGCTGCCTGTACAGGCAACATCATCCATCCAGATCTGTCCGGTGCCTGGTCCAAAGGAGGCAGAACTAGTTGCCGACTGGACGGGGCCACATCTCATCTGTCGGCAGACCACCTTGGCATCGTTTATGTCCCAACCATCATCACACACTGTTCCCCACTGGTTGTTATGGAGGATCTCCACTCTACCAGAGCATGGTGTGTTACCATTTACCAACCTCAGCTGAGGTTTCAGAGCTACACATTAAAACAGTTAAAAACAGTGCAACAGTGAACAGATTGTCCCCACAGATAACATGAAACCCTTTTAAGAATGTCTGGGTCAAGTGTGGCCTACCATCACAATTCAGGAAGGAAGTTCTTCAACCTCTTTAGGACATGTGGAACTCCCCAAAAAGCCCCTTGTAACATTAATGACCTGAAACCCCTGGATATCATGTTTCCTGATCCCTACAGTGGATGAATGAAATTTGTGTGTGTCATGATCACTCACCGGGCTGGCCAGACCTCCAGTTGATCTTGTCGTCGCTCAGACTGGTCTCACCTTCAGCGCAGGTATTACACACCGTGGTGTTGACATCTGATTAGGCGCAAAGAACAACAAAGTCCACTAGAGATTCTGATGACACCAAAGGTCTAAAGGATCCTGTTAGACATGTCTTGCACCCGGCGCAGCGCTGCACAAAGCTTGACCCAAGTGTCTTTGCTAGTTTAAGACTGACGCAGATGTCAATTTCCCGTCCAGTGTCCACATCATTTAAATAGCAAATGCACCTGCCCCCATCTGTGGCACATGGGTGTGCTGGCCTTACAGGGAGGTGTGTTCAGGTGCATTCTGGGCGCATTGCTATCTTGAGGCAGTGGAAAGTGATTGCGCCATTGACCAACAAAAACCTGGTCTAAAGTCAATAACGCAGCATTTCATTGTTGTTTTAACAGAGCATTAGTAAAATGCACCTAGGCTTGTTACACACACAGGGACGCACAGCAGCACACACACATGCAGAAGATTACAAATAAAAATATTATGGTGAAAATCCTCCATCATAATTGCAATGCTCCAAGGTCCAAACGCGCCTGGCCTTTAAAGGGAATGGGAGATGATCTCTGATTGGTTTATTGCATGTTACGCCCAAAACACACCTCTGATTAATGAAGACACTAAGTATAACCCTTTTGAACCATGCGCCCGCCACAGACAGCTGTTCTCCTGCAGCAGCAGCCATCTTCTTTGTTTTCAAGTAGCAGGGAATTCACGCACAACCATCGCAACTCTGCCGTCATTATGTTATGCCCCGCCCACTGACTCTATACACGATGTGATTGGCTGCAAATTACATTTGCTACCGCTAGGGTGGGTCTAGATTTCTAGGCTACCATGTAACATTAATGACATGACACCCCTGGATATCATGTTTCCTGATCCCTACAGTGGATGAATGAAATGTGTGTGTTTCATGATCACTCACCCGGCTGCACACACCTCCAGTTGATCTTGTCGTCGCTCACACAGGTCTCACCTTCAGCGCAGGTATTACACACCATGGTGTTGACATCTGATTAGGCGCAAAGAACAACAAAGTCCACTTGAGATGCTGATGGTACCAAAGGTCTAAAGGATCCTGTAGGACATGATCTTCATTTTGGCTCACATGAGGAATATAATATCAGTGTTTCCCCTATAATTGTACAGGCTTAGTAGGCCACCAGAATTTTTTTTGCCAGAAATAACGCCAAATATCCATTTTGTTTACCCTATATTCATTCCGCGGTGCACACCGGCGTCAGTCCACGAAGAAGGCAACTGTCTGTGGTTAGTTCACGACTGTAAAAGCAGGACAGTCGACTGTGTTAGCTAAACTGCTAAAGTCAGTTCAACAGGTGAAGTTAAGATAACATTGTCATAATGGTCGCCCACTACACCAGTAGTCTTGCATTGTCAGATCTATCTACATTACGCTGACCTTTTTTTTGTGTTTTTTTGTTTTAAAACTGATCAGTGATGCTGTTTTGTCCTCAATATTCTCTGTGACGTTTGCATGAAGTGATGTAATGTAGCTTTTTTTAATGTGGAGTTAGCACTGCGCCAGACTCCGTTTGAAAAATAGCCTTTAATATGCGGCATTGCTTGTAAGGAAATGACAGGAGTAAGCCAATCAACTTAAAAAGTGAAGTATTTCCTATTTACATAAGTGTTGTGCCATTCATCAGGCTAAAGCAGTCATCCTAGGGAAAACACTGAAGATCCAACTCAGGTCCTGTTGATAACACCTTAAAGTAAAAGAAAAAGGATTCCACTAAATGTTGGAGTGTTCCCTTTACTTTAGCAGTTAAGGGCCAACGAAAATACTCCCGTCATATCCCAATCAAGTGACTGCCCCAAAACAATCCTATCCTCAAAACCCCAAGAGAAAGACTCCCGAATCCCGTCCCGCTCCCGTTTCATTCCCTGTGATGTCTAAAGTTATCAGACTCTGTTACCCCCCTGTAGCATGTTTGGTTAATCGTGGTCAAATCACTGAGGTTGCCTTGGAAATTTAGGCTACACCATACATGCATTACCTGCAGGCCTAGGCGATTTCATTACGTAATTCCTAACGGAGATCTTCTCACACTCAAAACACACATTTATCGATTTATGGTAGCTTAGAAGAATCACTGCTTTCCGCATACTAAGTAGTCTAGGAATGCCTTGCAATCTTTTGGCGCACTCACCGCATTGCAGTGTCATTTTTTTTAATTTAATCTCCTCCGTCCCCGCTCCGTAGATTTCTATGCTCTATTCAATCCCTATCACGTTAACAACAGTGAAATTGTGACCCAATTGACTCCCGCAGGAATACCGTGACCCGCGGGAGCCCCAAAAAATGTTCACCCTCGACTCTACACAGTATAACTCCATACAATGAAAGCTTGTTCCTTACCTGCACAGTAAGCTAGCCGACACAAGTTTGGGCTTACAAACTTGTAGACGTAGTAGTTTCTTGGGCAAGCTTTCACGTGGATGAAGTTGGAGTGAAACTGGCAGCAGCCTCCCTCCCAGCTGCCACAAACCTCTGCCCGTACGATGCCCTCAGACTCCAGCGGGTGGGGAGATCGCAGCCATAGTGGAGCATCGGTCCCACACATGTGACTCTCAATGCACCTCTCTGGCATCCGAACACTGCTGTTACCAATGAAGAGGCGGTACCAGCCCTGCCAATCTGTACGGCTGTCGCAGGCCACAGACTCTGGGTCCACCCTGAAGTCTGTGGCCCGCCAGGCATCTTGTAACGGAGTGTAGTGCTGACACGGGTCAATGCATTGAGATGTGCTGTTCACCTGGAGGCAGCTCTGACCGAAAGGGCACTGTGTGCCCCCGCAGGCAAACATCACTGAGCGGGATGTGGTTTCATTTTGACGTTGTACATTAGGCATCACCAGACAGGAAAAGGAGCCTCGGGTGTTTTCACAGAGTTGTCCAGGACCACAGGAAGGATTGGGCAGTGAACACTCATCGATGTCCACGCAGCCCTGCAGCGGCGACCAGCGGAAGCCTTGGCCACAGCAGTCATCGTTGCAGGTGGTTTTGTTGTAGCAGGTGAAGCCATCTCCCACCGCACCGTCCTCACAGCGACAGGACACGCCCACAGTCTCGACACTGTTGTCGTGGAGGGAGGCATGGCATCGAGCCAGACTATGACAGGCCTCACAGCTGGTGGCTACAGACCCTGATGATAAGCAAGGTTTAAAACAGTGTTAGGTAACATTATAGCGTTCTCCTTATGTAACTAATATTTGCTAACATTGTGGCACTAAATCTCACATCAGTTATCCAATATAATCAGCTACAGTATATACCGTATTGGGTTGGGTGTTGGCATCATATTATGCAGAAACATGCCGGAAGAAAGTACCATACTGGCCCAAATATAAGACAGAGTTTTTTTCCCTGGGAATACGCCAAAAAAAGTGGGGTTGTCTTATATTCAGAGTCTAGACTTTCAAACAGCAGAGGGCGACATATAGCGAGCCAGCCAGCAGCGAGCAAGAAAAGAAATACATTTCAATTAACCAGTAGTGGAATGTAACTAATTACATTTACTCCAGTACTGTACTTCAGTCTAAATGTTGAGGTACTTGTACTTTACTTCTCACTTTACGTCTTTTCTTTTTATGCCACTTTCTACTTCTACACCGCTACATTTCAGAGAGAAATATTGGACTTTTTACTCCACTACATTCATCTGTTACAGCTTTAGTCACTAGTTACTTTACACATTAAGATTTCTGCACACAAAACACATACATTTCATAAAATCTAATGTTTTATTCTAAATTAAACAAGCCAACAATATAACAGCCTACAAGTCCAGCTGAGATGATTTTGGGGGGAAGTACAACCAGTGTTATTGCTCCAGTGGACTCACCTGTGGACTCACCTGTGGACTCACTTATAAACTCACCTGTGCTCTGAGCTGAACAAGCAGCCATGAGAAGCAGCAGCAGACCGATGATCCTTTGGAACATTTTTTATCACCAAAAAACTGTTGGAGAGAGAAATGTAAGTTTTTGTACAAATATTGCAAGTCAATTATACAGATTAATATTACAGATATAGTTGATGAAACTAATTACGGATAGTCAAGTAACTTAAAGGTCTCATATTCTGCTTGTTGACAAGCTAACAAATGCTAACATATTCTAACATGCTAAAACATGCTTACAAGTTTTACAGCAGCACAAACTATTGATCTAACAAATGAATGAACACAAACTGAACATCATGACTTCATCAGGGAGGATTTATTGCATACAGAAGAGTATTAGGGCCAGCTTTAATATCCGAATTTAGTCTTGAAATGGAAAGCAGAAAATCTTCCTCCTCTCATTTTTGTTACCTTATGTCTTGCTCTAATACTTTTCTGACATTATAGGACTGATTTAGTTTTAGAGAGGCATTCCTAATAATCTGCATTTAGATTTTAGTTGAAATCAGTTACAATTAAAGATTACCTTTCTCGTGGAGTTTTATTCTTCAGGTTTACAGACTTCAGGCAGTCTCAGATTCTCCGTAATAGTAACATATTTCTGGGAAAGCTCTTCTTAACTGCAGCTCTATCAATCATTAATGACTGTTGCTGGAAAGCCATAAATTGGCTGGTATCTTTGATCCTAATCTTGTTTTATTGGGAACAAAGGTTTAAACAAGTTGTGCCCAAAGACTTTGTTAATTCTGATAAGGAAAAATGCCACAACCTTTGTTCTGATTGGTCTAAAATCTTGAAATCTGGCACAGCCATACTTTGAAATGTTTAGATCAAATTAAAAATCACAATTTTATCAATAGTCAAAGTCAGGATTTTTTAAAATTGCTAAACACATAAAAAACGCTAACATTGTGTTAATTAAATGTAAATGTTTTTACACTGAATATGTGTTCATATCTTTGATTTTCAAACTTCTTATGAGTTCACAGATACCAAAATACTTCTTCACAAGATTGTGCTGCTTGAATTGTGCTTAGTTAAGCCAAGAGAATGAAAGTTACAGATGTAACTACTGTTCTATGAATCCTGGATGACCACCAGAGGCAGTGCTTAATACTGAATACATTCCGTATCGCACTTGCACAGGTCAAGTATTTACATCAATAAAGTCACCTGTGACCTCGGGGTGACACTAGCCAAGGTATTAAGTTCCGGTGTCATCCCCGAGCTCATTACTTCAGAATCTTCTCGCGGGTTCACAAGATTCCAAGAGACCAAGAACTGTGCGGTCATCCAGGATTCATAGAACCGTGGTTACATTCATAACTTTCGTTCTATTTTATCCTTACTGACCGCGAGAAGCAGAGCTTAACACTGCATGACTCATATCAACAGAGTCACGAGGAAGCCTGAGTACCCACCTCACCCCAACCAGAACATGTTCTCACCCCAACCAGAACATGTTCTCACCCCAACCAGAACATGTTCTCACCCCAACCACAGCCTGTTCTCACCCCAACCACAGTCTGTTCTCACCCCAACCAGAACATGTTCTCACCCCAACCACAGCCTGTTCTCACCCCAACCAGAACATGTTCTCACCCCAACCAGAACATGTTCTCACCCCAACCAGAACATGTTCTCAACCCAACCACAGCCTGTTCTCACCCCAACCAGAACATGTTCTCACCCCAACCAGAACATGTTCTCACCCCCCAACATGTTCTCACCCCAACCAGAACCTGTTCTCTCAGTCTGTTCTCACCCCAACCAGAACATGTTCTCAACCCAACCACAGTCTGTTCTCACCCCAACCAGAACATGTTCTCAACCCAGAACACCAACAGTCTGTTCTCACCCCAACCAGAACATGTTCTCACCCCCAACCAGAACATGTTCTCAACCCCAACCACCCACAGTCTGTTCCCAGAACATGTTCTCACCCCAACCAGAACATGTTCTCACCCCAACCACAGTCTGTTCTCACCCCAACCACAACCTGTTCTCACCCCAACCAGAACATGTTCTCCCCAACCAACTGTTCTCACCCCAACCACAGTCTGTTCTCACCCCAACCACAGCCTGTTCTCACCCCAACCAGAACATGTTCTCAACCCAACCACAGTCTGTTCTCACCCCAACCCAGCCTGTTCTCACCCCAACCACATGTTCTCAACCCCAACCACAGTCTGTTTCTCACCCCACCCCAACCACAGTCTGTTCTCACCCCAAACAGTCTGTTTCACCCCAACCACAGCCTGTTCTCACCCCCAACCAACCCCAACCACAGTCTGTTCTCACCCCAACCACAGCCTGTTCTCACAGCCTGTTCTCCCCCCCCAACCACAGCCTGTTCTCACCCCAACCACATGTTCTCACCCCCAACCACAACCTGTTCTCACCCCAACCACAGCCTGTTCTCACCCCAACCAGCCTGTTCTCACCCCAACCACAGTCTGTTCTCACCCCAACCACAGCCTGTTCTCACCCCAGCCTGTTCTCACCCCAACCACAGTCTGTTCTCACCCCAACCACAGCCTGTTCTCCCCCCAACCACAGCCTGTTCTCACCCCAACCACAGCCTGTTCTCACCCCAACCACAGCCTGTTTCACCCCAGCCTGTTCTCACCCCAACCACAGTCTGTTCTCACCCCAACCACAGTCTGTTCTCACCCCAACCACAGTCTGTTCTCACCCCAACCACAGCCTGTTCTCACCCCAACCAGCCTGTTCTCACCCCAACATGTTCTCTGTTCTCACCCCAACCACAGCCTGTTCTCACCCCAACCACAGCCTGTTCTCACCCCAACCACAGTCTGTTCTCACCCAGTCTGTTTCACCCCAACCACCCCAACCCCAGTCTGTTTCTCACCCCAACCACAGCCTGTTCTCACCCCAACCACAGCCTGTTCTTCCCCAACCACAGCCTGTTCTCACCCCAACCACAGCCTGTTCTCACCCCCAACCACAGTCTGTTCTCACCCCAACCACAGTCTGTTCTCACCCCAACCACAGCCTGTTCTCACCCCAACCACAGCCTGTTCTCCCCCCAACCACAGCCTGTTCTCACCCCAACCACAGCCTGTTCTCACCCCAACCACAGCCTGTTCTCACCCCCCACAGCCTGTTCCACCCCAACCACAGCCTGTTCTCACCCCAACCACAGCCTGTTTCACCCCAACCACAGCCTGTTCTCACCCCCAACCACAGCCTGTTCTCACCCCAACCACAGCCTGTTCTCACCCCCCAACCACAGCCTGTTCTCACCCCAACCACAGTCTGTTCTCACCCCAACCACAGCCTGTTCTCACCCCAACCACAGCCTGTTCTCACCCCAACCACAGCCTGTTCTCACCCCAACCACAGCCTGTTCTCACCCCAACCACAGCCTGTTCCCAACCCCACCCCAACAGTCTGTTCTCACCCCAACCACAGCCTGTTCTCACCCCAACCACAGCCTGTTCTCACCCCAACCACAGCCTGTTCTCACCCCAACCCGGCCTGTTCTCACCCCCCAACCACAGCAGTCTGTTCTCACCCCAACCACAGCCTGTTCTCACCCCAACCACAGCCTGTTCTCACCCCAACCACAGCCTGTTCACCCCAACCACAGCCTGTTCTCACCCCAACCACAGCCTGTTCTCCCCCAACCACAGCCTGTTCTCACCCCAACCCAGCCTGTTCTCACCCCAACCACAGTCTGTTCTCACCCCAACCACAGTCTGTTTCTCTGTTCTCCCCCAACCACAGTTCTCACCCCCTGTTCTCACCCCAACCACAGCCTGTTCTCACCCCCAACCACAGCCTGTTCTCTCCCCAACCACAGCCTGTTCTCACCCAAACAGCCTGTTCTCACCCCAACCACAGTCTGTTCTCACCCCAACCACAGCCTGTTCTCCCCCCCAACCACAGCCTGTTCTCACCCCAACCACAGCCTGTTCTCACCCCAACCACAGCCTGTTCTCACCCCAACCACAGCCTGTTCTCACCCCAACCACAACCTGTTCTCACCCCACCCCCCAACCACAGTCTGTTCTCACCCCAACCACAGCCTGTTCTCACCCCAACCACAGCCTCTGTTCTCACCCCAACCACAGCCTGTTTCTCACCCCAACCACAGCCTGTTCTCACCCCAACCACAGTCTGTTCTCACCCCAACCACAGCCTGTTCTCACCCCAACCACAGCCTGTTCTCACCCCAACCACAGCCTGTTCTCACCCCAACCACAGCCTGTTCTCACCCCAACCACAGCCTGTTCTCACCCCAACCACAGTCTGTTCTCAACCCCAACCACAGCCTGTTTCTCAACCACAGCCTGTTTCTCCACAGCCCAACCACAGCCTGTTCTCACCCCAACCACAGTCTGTTCTCACCCCAACCACAGCCTGTTCTCCCCCCAACCACAGCCTGTTCTCACCCCAACCACAGTCTGTTCTCACCCCAACCACAGCCTGTTCTCACCCCAACCACAGTCTGTTCTCACCCCAACCACAGCCTGTTCTCACCCCAACCAGAACATGTTCTCACCCCAACCAGTCTGTTCTCACCCCAACCACAGTCTGTTCTCACCCCAACCACAGCCTGTTCTCACCCCAACCACAGCCTGTTCTCACCCCAACCACAGTCTGTTCTCACCCCAACCACAGCCTGTTCTCACCCCAACCACCCTGTTCTCACCCCAACCCAGCCTGTTCTCACCCCAACCACAGCCTGTTCTCACCCCAACCACAGCCTGTTCTCACCCCAACCACAGCCTGTTCTCACCCCAACCCAGTCTGTTCTCACCCCAACCACAGCCTGTTCTCACCCCAACCACAGCCTGTTCTCACCCCAACCACAGCCTGTTCTCACCCCAACCACAGTCTGTTCTCACCCCAACCACAGCCTGTTCTCACCCCAACCACAGCCTGTTCTCACCCCAACCAGTCTGTTCTCACCCCAACCACAGCCTGTTCTCACCCCAACCACAGCCTGTTCTCACCCCAACCACAGCCTGTTCTCACCCCAACCACAGTCTGTTCTCACCCCAACCACAGCCTGTTCTCACCCCAACCCTGTTCTGTTCAATCCACCCCAACCACAGCCTGTTCTCACCCCAACCACAGTCTGTTCTCACCCCAACCACAGCCTGTTCTCACCCCAACCACAGCCTGTTCTCACCCCAACCACAGCCTGTTCTCACCCCAACCAGCCTGTTCTCACCCCAACCACAGCCTGTTCTCACCCCAACCACAGCCTGTTCTCACCCCAACCACAGCCTGTTCTCACCCCAACCACAGCCTGTTCTCCCCCCAACCACAGCCTGTTCTCACCCCAACCAGAACATGTTCTCACCCCAACCACAGCCTGTTCTCCCCCCAACCACAGTCTGTTCTCACCCCAACCACAGCCTGTTCTCACCCCAACCACAGCCTGTTCTCACCCCAACCACAGCCTGTTCTCACCCCAACCACAGCCTGTTCTCACCCCAACCACAGTCTGTTCTCACCCCAACCAC